>NW_024061531.1:319494-329494 GCF_016432855.1 Salvelinus namaycush
AATTTGGATTAATTACCAGCCTTGTTATTTTCAATGGTCCTGATAGGTCGATATTTCATTGGTGCCTTGAGAAGAGAAGACACAGCTGCCTGTTATCGAACTCGTTTGACACGGTAACAACAGGAGATCAACTGATCTGCTGGTCTTTTCCATTTTGGTAGCTAGCAAGTATGTTTTAACACACTGGTGCATGTCATCTCCAGTCAGTACTACTCTAAGACATAGAGTACTAACCTACAGCTGGCCTTAAGTCTGCCTGTTGGTTACAATTCACCCATTGGTTTTTAGGGTTTAAAGTTACAAATGATCACTGACTGCTTCCACCACTGTGGATTGTTTGTGGAATTATCAGAGCAACACTATCAAGCAGATGTGCCTGCCCAGTAATTGGAATGTTCCATTGAAAAAACGGGGGGTATTTTCCTAATGTCTTAAATCACTTAACGTTTCTGTGATGTTATGGCCTGATATGTTGAAGTGTGTTATGTATTGGCCAGTGGTATACTAACTATTTGTTCTGTAAACATCTGGACCTTCTCCAAACGAGCTTCAATGCCATACAACACTCCTTCCGTGGCCTCCAACTGCTCTTAAGTGCTAGTAAAACTAAATGCATGCTCTTCAACCGATCACTGCCCACATCCGCCCGCCCAACTAGCATCACTACTCTGGACAATCCTAACTTAGAATATGTGGATAACTACAAATACCTAGGTGTCTGGTTAGACTGTAAACTCTCCTTCCAGACTCACATTAAGCATCTCTAATCCTAAATTAAATCTAGAATCGGCTTCCTATTTCACAACAAAGCCTCCTTCACTCATGCTGCCAAACATACCCTCGTAAAACTGACTATCCTACCAATCCTTGACTTCGGCGATGTAATTTACAAAATAGCCTCCAACACTCGACCTAGCAAATTGGATGCAGTCTATCACAGTGCCATCCGTTTTGTCACCAAAGCCCCATATACTACTTACCTCTGCTACCTGTATGCTCTCGTGTGCTGGCCCTCGCTACATATTGGTCACCAAACCCACTGGCTCCAGATCATCTATAGTCTTTGCTAGGTAAAGCCCCACCTTATCTCAGCTCACTGGTCACCATAGCAACACCCACCCGTAGTATGCGCTCCAGCAGGTATATTTCACAGGTCATCCCCAAAGCCAACACTTCCTTTGGCCGCCTTTCCTTCCAGTTCTCTGCTGCTAACTGGAACGAATTGCAAAAATCACTGAAGCTGGAGTCTTATTTCTCCCTATCTAACTTTAAGCATCAGCTGTCAGAGCAGCTTACCGATCACTGTACCTGTACACAGCCCATCTGTAAATAGCACACCCAACTACCTCATCCCCATATTGTTATTAAATTTTTTGCTATTTTGCACCCCAGTATCTCTACTTGCACATCATCATCTGTACATCTATCACTCCAGTGTTAATGCTAAATTGTAATTATTTTGCCACTATGGCCTATTTATCGCCTTACCTCCCTAATCTCACTACATTTGCACACGCTGTACATACATTTCTCTATTGTGTTATTGACTGTACGTTTATTTATCCTATGTGTAACTCTGTGTTTGTCACACTGCTTTGCTTTATCTTGGGCAGGTCACAGATGTAATTGAGAACTGTTCTACCTGGTTAAATAAAGGTGAAATAAAAATTTATTACATTTAGAAATATTGACTAAATGATCTGTTTGTTATTTAGAAACTCTAACCTAAGTTTAAACTGTATGTTAGGGTTGGTTGACAAATCCTTACAACTGAATAACACCAAAACAAACACAACGATCTAGTCATACATAACTTTAATTCAGTTATAAAAACGACATATTTACAAAGCTTTATAAACCTCTGTAATATACAGAGTATGTAATCTATCGAAAACTTGCTCTTCATAATTACACACAGACAATATTAATGAGAAAAAACACTGTCCTTGCTAGACATAGTAAAGATGGCCGACATCTTTGTCTGTCTAAATAACTGTAGGAGTGATGCTATCTTCATGGAGAGTATCTGTGAGGGTGTGAACAGCTCTATCATCATCCTGGTTAGTCTGTGACGGAACGATGTCTGTCTGTCTTTATAGCGTTACTGTCTGAACAATCGACATCAGTGTCTGTACCTGTGTCTGTAGGGCTGTCTCCATGGGTTACCTCTGTGTCTGTCTTGGAGAGGATCTGTGTCTGTGTGACTGCTGTCTGTAGGGCTGTCTTTGTAGGGTGTGTCTGTATCAGTGTCTGTGCTCGTAGAGTCGCTATGTTTGATGTGTCTGTTGGCATAGTCTCTGTGGTGTTAGGGTCACAAGGTATTCTGTCTGTACTGTCAGTTTCCTCTGCTATTGTAGTGTCTACAAATACACTGCTTGTTGTTGTAAAGTCATTGTGTGTGTGTTCAACGTCTGCTTGACAAGGGCTTGTGTCTGTACTGTCAGTGTCTTGGTCTGTGTGAGTAGCCTCTGGGAGGATCTTGTCTGGATTTGAGTGACTGGTGTCTCGGTCTCCTTAAAACACATCAGAATATGTTTCATGGCTATCTGCATTGATCTGTCTGCTATCCTTACAGTTAGCATCTTTGGAGTTAGCTTCTGCGTTGATAGAGTCACCACATCCAGTCTCAGTCTCTATTGCTCTCTTTTCTGTGACTCTATGCTGTCTCTCTGTGTTTCTATTCTCTATAGTGTTGGGGTGTCCTGTCTCTCTCTCTCCCCTCTCCATGTCTCCCAAACCGTCCATATCCCATAGCCCAGCAGGCTCCAACCTCAGGCTCTATGCACTGTCCATGTCAATAGCCTCTTTCTGGATAGTATCTGCAGACTCACTACATCTAGTCTCTGGCTAGATCTCCTTCATGTCTGTGTTTCTCGTCTCCAGGTCTGTATCACATGTCTCTCCTCCCCTCTCCTCCGTCTCTCCTCCCCTCCCCTCTGTATCTCCTCCCCTCCCCTCTCCTCCGTCTCTCCTCCCCTCCCCTCTGTATCTCCTCCCCTCCCCTCCCCTCCATCTCTCCTCCCCTCCCCTCCATCTCTCCTCCCCTCCCCTCCCTCTCTCGTCCCCTCCCCTCCGTCACTGCTCCCCTCCCATCCGTCTCTCCCAGCCCAGAGAGTTCCCTCCTCAGGCTCTGTGCCCTGTCCCTGTAAGTCTGGCAGAGCAGTGGGTCTGGCATGTGGTTGGCATGGATCTCTGCCAGCTTCATGTAGACCACATACAGTGCCTGTGGGTTGGCACGGTCCTCCAGGGCTGCAGCCTGAGCAAGCTGAAAGTAGCCCATCGAGTCATAGGCATCCTGGGGAGAGGAAGGTAGGGGGGTGTGAGGAGAGGAGAGAAGGGAAGCAGGGGGAAGATAAAAAGGGTAGGGGGATGGAGCAGAGGAGGGCAGGGGGGAGATCGAGGAGAGGAGGGCAGGGGGAGATGGAGGAGAGAAGGGCAGGGGGGAGAAATGGAGGAGGGAGGGAGGGGGGAGATGGAGGAGAGGGAGAGAGATGGAGGAGAGGAGGGCAAGGGGGAGATGGAGGAGAGAAGGGCAGGGGGGAGAAATGGAGGAGGGAGGGAGGGGGGAGATGGAGGAGAGGGAGAGAGATGGAGGAGAGGAGGGCAAGGGGGAGATGGAGAGATGGGGGGAGAGGAGGAGGACAGAGGTGTTGGGAATAATTGGCCTTTTAGTTAATGTATTCATTAATAGTGTAAAAGGGTTTGTTACTATTTCTAACTAGGCATGTCTGTTAAGAACAGATTCTTATTTACATTGACCGGCCAACCCCGGCCAAACCCTAACGACGCTGGGCCAATTGTGCGCCGCCTTATGAGAATCCCAATCACGACCAGTTGTGATACGGCCTGGAATTGAACGTGGGTCACTACTGACAACTCTAGCACTGAGATGCAGTGCCTTAGACCGCCACACCACTCAGGAGTCCCTGTCTCTCTCTCGCTCACATACTGAAGTGCTATTAAACTGGAAAGCCTATACAGGTTAATGAACTACCCGATAGTAAAGACAATCGGCAGTACTTCTGCCCTCCAGAGCCGGAGCCTTTACCTTTAGTTTGTGCAGCGTCAGGTCCCCCAGCCTGCAGTAGAGCTTGGTGTAGTATCTAGCCTCCAGGGGGTGCTGCAGTACAGCAGGGCTGAGAGACAGAGACTTGAGGTAGTAGTTCTCTGTCATCTCATACTGCTCCAGACTGTAGTACACTGTAGCCAGACGGTGGTACGCTGCGCGCTCCTTCACACACACACCTGGAGGACAATAACATAGCAGGATGGTTATCTACACCAATGGAATGAATAGATTCAAACCAAGATTGGCAGTCCTGGTAAGAGGAAGCAGACCAGTAGCAGGAAGCCGAAGGGTTTCTGCTTCAAATCCCGGTCCAGGTCATAAAAGTGTAAATTCTGTCCCTCCCTCCTACAGTACCTGTTTTGGTGCTGATCTGTACAGCCAGAATGGCGTACTGTAGAGCCTCTTCATGTTCTTCCTGGGTCATCAGTAGTTCAGTCAGTTTACTCAGCAGTCTGAACTCTGAGTCGACGTCACGGATACTCCGAGCAAAAGGGAGACTGCCGTCCTAAAACAAGAGCAGAGAACCATTATAATGTGTTGCTTTTAACAGGCTGAGGCCAGAGTATAAAGACACGCCTGTTAAAAACTTCTCTAGGGTAGGGGGCAGCATTTGGAATTTTGGATGAAAACCATGCCCAAATGAAACTGCCAGCTACTCATCCCCAGAAGATAAGATATGCATATTATTAGTAGATTTGGATAGAAAACACTTTGACGTTTCTAAAACTGTTTGAATCATGTCTGTGAGTATAACATAACTTATTTAGCAGGACAAACCATTCCGATTTTTTTTTTTTTGATGTCACTTTCTTTTCAATGGTTTTCATTGGGAATCCAGATTTCTAAGGGACCTTCTTGCAGTTCCTACCACTTCCACTGGATGTCAACAGTCTTTAGAGTCTTTAGAAATTGGTTGAGGTTTTTTCCTTTGTGTAATGAAGAAGTACAGCCATCTTGAACGAGGGTCACTTGAAGTGTACTGTTTGTTAGAGGCGTGTGACCAGAAAGCTAGTTACAGTTTGTTTTAATCCTGTATTGAACGCAGATCATCCCGTCTTCAATTTTATCGATTACTTACGTTAAAAAATATCTAAAGTTGTATTACAAAAGTAGTTTGAAATGTTTTGGCAAAGTTTACAGGTAACGTTTGAGATATTTTGTAGTCACGTTTTACAATTTGGAACCAGTGTTTTTCTGGATCAAACGCGCCAAATAAATGGACATTTTGGATATATATCGACGGAATTAATTGAACAAAAGGACCATTTGTGATGTTTATGGGATATATTGGAGTGCCAACAACAGAAGCTTGTCAAAGGTAAGGCATGAATTATATTTTTATTTCTGCATTTTGTGTCGCGCCTGCAGGGTTGAAATATGCTTCTCTCTTTGTTTACTATGGTGTTATCCTCAGATAATAGCATTGTTTGCTTTTGCCGAAAAGCCTATTTGATTTCTGACATGTTGGCTGGATTCACAACCAGTGTAGCTTTAATTTGGTGTGTGATTTAATGAAAAGTTTGATTTTTATAGTAGTTTTATAGTAGTTATAGTTGGCGCTCTGCATTTTCTCTGGCTTTTGCCCAAGTGAGACAGTAGCGTCCCGCCTAAACTCAGATTTTTGGATATAAATATGAACTTTACCGAACAAAACATATATGTATTGTGTAACATGAAGTCCTATGAGTGTCATCTGATGAAGATCATCAAAGGTTAGTGATTCATTTTATCTCTATTTCTGCTTTTTGTTACTCCTCTCTTTGGCTGGAAAAATGGCTGTGTTTTTCTGTGACTAGGTGCTGACCTAACATAATTGTTTGGTGTGCTTTCGTCGTAAAACTTTTTTGAAATCGGACAATGTGGCTGGATTTACAACAAGTGTATCTTTAAAATGGTGTGAAATACTTGTATGTTTGAGGAATTTAAATTATGAGATTTCTGTTGTTTTGAATTTGGCGCCAGCCAGTTTCACTGGCTGTTGACGAGGTGAGACCATACCGTCCCACGTACCCTAGAGAGGTTAAAAATGTGTGTACATTTCCAATTGAACTGAAACTATTATACAGAAAGTAACTTTGAAATAAATGTTATCAATAAGTCAGAACAATCTGCAATCTCACGGAATAGATGGACACTCCAAAACCTAACTTCCTTCTCTGGTGACCAATAAAGTTTATTCAATTCAATGATACCCTGTAGAAGGGCAGTGATGCCAGTCTGTTCCTGTTGCCTTTGAAGAAGACGTCTCCTGCCTCCTCGTAGATACTCATGGCGAAGCGTGGGTCGTTCATCCTCAGGGCTGTCTTCACTGCCGCCTGCCAATCAATCAGAATCGATTCATAATCAATACATCACCGTGTTGATCCAATGCTGTGAGGGAGCATCTCGTATGGTCAAAGTAGCAGAACTAGAATATGGGACCTATAATTCATTAAACTCTTACCTTGTTGTTTGGCATTTGGGTCATGCAATGCAGGATGTTATAAACAAGGTTTGTAGAGAGACAGATTGTGACATCATATGATAAAATATGCTATGATGATTTGGTCCAGTGTGATTATAGGTCAGGTGTGGGGAGTAGATGGTTATCACTGTGGTTGTTGACTGATAAAAGTCCATAATGTTTATGCAGGCACACATAGGGACACTAATCTACTTCCCTTCTTCTCTCTTCTTTGCCTGCTCTTCTTGCCCTCCCTCCCTCCCCTTCTCCCACAGTGAGGGGTCCTGTCAGCAAATTCCTCTTTGTGGATGAGGTAGTAGATGTCCCCTCTCTCTCTCTCTCTCTCTCTCTCTCTCTCTCTCTCTCTCTCTCTCTCTCTCTCTCTCTCTCTCTCTCTCTCTCTCTCTCTCCCTGTCTCTCTCTCTCTGTCTCTCTCTCCCTCTCTCCCTCTCTCCCCTCTCATCCCCCTCTCTCTCTCTGAACTCACCTGTAGGTACATGTCCGCCAGTTCGTCTTCATGGATGAGGTAGTAGATGCGTCCCACCTGAAGCCAGGTCTCTGACTCTTCCTCCTTCTTCCCCAGGTCGATGGAGATACGCAGACTCTGCTTACTGTAGTCCAGAGACTTCCTTGATGATCTGTTTGAATTGAATAACTTTATTAATCCTCAGACTCTGCTTAGTGTAGTTCAGTGACTTCCTCAATGACCTGAGAATAGCAAAACAGAAATTCACTCAAAAGCAGTTATTTTGCAGTGTTGATAGGGACAGAGAGAGGGAGATAGAGACAGAGTGAAAGACAGAGAGAGAGATCGAAATTGAGACAGATATATATAAAGATATATTGAGGGAGAGGTAGAGATAGACAGAGATATAAACCTACTTCTCAGTATTGAGGGAGAGGTAGAGACAGACAGAGATATAAACCTACTTCACAGTATTGAGGGACAGACAGATATATAAACCTACTTCTCAGTATTGAGGGAGAGGTAGAGACAGACAGAGATATAAAGCCCCTTGAATTGAATTGAATTGAATTGATATAAACCTACTTCTCAGTATTGAGGGAGAGGTAGAGATAGACAGAGATATAAACCTACTTCTCAGTATTGAGGGAGAGGTAGAGACAGACAGATATATAAACCTACTTCTCAGTATTGAGGGAGAGGTAGAGACAGACAGATATATAAACATACTTCTCAGTATTGAGGGAGAGGTAGAGACAGACAGATATATATAAAGATATATTGAGGGAGAGGTAGAGACAGACAGATATATAAACCTACTTCTCAGTATTGAGGTAGAGACAGACAGAGATATAAACCTACTTCTCAGTATTGAGGGAGAGGTAGAGACAGACAGAGATATAAACCTACTTCTCAGTATTGAGGGAGAGGTAGAGACAGACAGATATATAAACATACTTCTCAGTATTGAGGGAGAGGTAGAGACAGACAGAGATATAAACATACTTCTCAGTATTGAGGGAGAGGTAGAGACAGACAGAGATATAAACCTACTTCTCAGTATTGAGGGAGAGGTAGAGACAGACAGATATATATAAACATACTTCTCAGTATTGAGGGAGAGGTAGAGACAGACAGATATATAAACATACTTCTCAGTATTGAGGGAGAGGAAGAGACAGACAGAGATATAAACCTACTTCTCAGTATTGAGGGAGAGGTAGAGACAGACAGATATATAAACATACTTCTCAGTATTGAGGGACAGACAGACAGATATATAAACATACTTCTCAGTATTGAGGGAGAGGTAGAGACAGACAGATATATAAACCTACTTCTCAGTATTGAGGGAGAGGTAGAGACAGACAGATATATAAACATACTTCTCAGTATTGAGGGAGAGGTAGAGACAGACAGATATATAAACCTACTTCTCAGTATTGAGGGAGAGGTAGAGGCTGCTGAGGATCTCTAGATATTCTCCCTCTAGTCTCTTGTCCTTCAGGTCCCTGGACACAGACACACAGTGCTCATAGTAGAGGATACTCTGTCCATACAGCAGCACGTCTGCATAGTGACGACTCAGGACTTCAGCCACCACCATCTGACCTAGAGAGAGAGAGAGAGAGAGACACACAAGAGGACAGAGACACAAGAGGACAGAGACACAATAGGAAACAGGATAGACACAAGAGGACATAGGACAGAGACATAAGAGGACAGAAGACAGAGGACAGAGACACAAGAGGACAGAGACACAAGAGGACAGAAGACAGAATACAGAGGACAGAAGACAGAGACACAAGAGGACAGAGACACAAGAGGACAGAGGACAGAATACAGAGGACAGAAGACAGAAGACATAAGACAGGGACACAAGAGGACAGAGACACAAGAGGACAGACAAACAAGAGGACAGAGGACAGAGACACAAGAGGACAGCGACACAAGAGGACAGAGAACCGAGAGGACAGAGACACAAGAGGACAGAGGACAGAGACACACATAGAGGACAGAGACACACATAGAGGACAGAGACACACATAGAGGACAGAGACACACATAGAGGACAGAGGACAGAGGACAGACACAAGAGGACAGACACACAAGAGGACAGAGGACAGAGACACAAGAGACAGAGACACCAGATGACAGAGACACAAGAGAACAGAGAAACAAGAGGACAGAGACACAAGAGGACAGAGACACAAAATGACAGAGCACAGACACCAGAGGACAGAGACACAAGATAACAGAGGACCGACACAAGAGGACACAGAGGACAGAGGACATAATAGGACAGAGACACAAGAGGACAGACACAAGAGGACAGAGGACAGAGACACACGAAGACAGAGACACCAGAGGACAGAGACACAAGAGGACAGAAGACAGAGGACAGCGACACAAGGGGACAGAGACACCAGATGACAGAGACACAAGAGGACATAGAAACAAGAGGACAGAGACACAAGAGGACAGAGACACAAAATGACAGAGAACAGACACCAGAGGACAGAGACACCAGAGGACAGAAGACACAAGAGGACAGACACACAAGAGGACAGAGGACAGAGACAGAAGAGGACAGAAGACAGAGGCAAAAGTTCAGATAGTAGCTTCTTTTGATTTACATGATCGTGATTGGTTGTTATCTTTCGTAGTTTTGTTGAACTAGCGTTAAGGTTAGGTTTAGGTTTCGGGTTAGTTTTGACATTGATATTTACTGGGTAGGTTCCTGGTGTGGAGGGTTAGGGTTAAGGTAACTCACTGGGTAGGTTCCTGGCCTGGAGGGAGATGAGGAGGCCCATCTCATAACACAGCCTGGCGTCCTGGCTCCTCCCCCTGTCCTTGTAGCTCCGCCCCAACCATAGGTAGGTCTGGACGTGCTCCTCGTCAACGGGACTCTCCCAGATCTCCAGGAACAACCACAGAGACCTGAGGGATATACAGTAGGAAACAGTCCTTCTCATTTAACAGGCTACAACCCCAGAGACCTGAGGGACATACAGTAGGAAAC
>NW_024061531.1:331994-360858 GCF_016432855.1 Salvelinus namaycush
GTAGTTACCTGTAGAGACTGTAGTTACCTGTAGTGACAGTAGTTACCTGTAGAGACTGTAGTTACCAGAGAGACTGTAGTTACCAGAGAGACTGTAGTTACCTGTAGAGACAGTAGTTACCAGAGAGACTGTAGTTACCAGAGAGACTGTAGTTACCTGTAGAGACAGTAGTTACCAGAGAGACTGTAGTTACCAGAGAGACTGTAGTTGCCGGTAGAGACTGTACTTACCTGTAGTGATTTTAGTTACCTGTAGAGACTGTAGTTACAAGTAGTGACTGTAATTACCTGTAGTGACTGTAATAGTGGCTGCAAGGTGTTCTGTGCCCTCTCAGGCTGTCCCGTCAGGACTAACAGCCATCCCAGCAGTACTGACGCCTCAAACCCCTCCTCCTCGTTGATACCTCCCCCGGTCTGTACAGCCTGCTGGGCACAGGGCAGGGCCTTCTCCAGGGCCCCGTGTTGCTGGTAAACACAGGCCAGGCCCAGACATAGGTCTCTCTGGGTCTTAAGGTCGTCACCCCGCTCCGCAATTGCCAGAGCCTGCTGCAGGTACACCACGATCTGGGCTGGGAGAAGAGACGTTCCCTCTTTCCATCGCGGGTTCAGACGCACCTATGAAACATTTATATGTAAAACATTTGAAGAATTAAAAACTCAGAAAAAAAAGACACGTCCTTTCACTGTCAACTGCGTTTATTTTCAGCAAACTTAACATGTGTAAATATTTGTATGTACATAACAAGAATCAACAACTGAGACATAAACTGTCCTGAACAAAGGGGGGTGTCAAAATCAAAAGTAACAGTCAGTATCGGGTGTGGCCACCAGCTGCATTAAGTACTGCAGTGCATCTCCTCCTCATGGACAGCACCAGATTTGCAAGTACTTGCTGTGAGATGTTACCCAACTCTTCCACCAAGGCACCTGCAAGTTCCCGGAAATTTCTGGGGAGAATGGCCCCAGCCCTCACCCTCCGATCCAACAAGTCCCAGACGTGCACCATGGGATTGAGATCCAGACTCTTCGCTGGCCATGGCAGAACACTGACATTCCTGTCTTGCAGGAGCAGTATAACTGGTGGCATTGTCATGCTGGAGGGTCATGTCAGGATGAGCCTGCAGGAAGTGTACGACATGAGGGAGGAGGATGTCATCCCTGTAATGAACAGCGTTGAGATTGCCTGCAATGACAACAAGCTCAGTCCGATGATGCTGTGACACACCGCCCCAGACCATGACGGACCTTCCACCTCCAAGTCGATCCTGCTCCAGAGTACAGGCCTCGGTGTAACGCTCATTCCTTCAACGATAAACACGAATCCGACCATCACCCCTGGTGAGACAAAACCGCGACTCGTCAGTGAAGAGCCCTTTTTGCCAGTCCTGTCTGGTCCAGTGACGGTGGGTTTGGCGACGTTGTTGCCAGGGATGTCTGGTGAGGACCTACCTTACAACAGGCCTACAAGCCCTCAGTCCAGCCTCTCTCAGCCTACTGCGGACAGTCTGAGCACTGATGGAGGGATTGTGCGTTCCTTGTGTAACTCGGGCAGTTGTTGTTGCATCCTGTACCTGTCCCGCAGGTGTGATGTTCGGATGAACCGATCCTGTGCAGGTTTTGTTACACGTGGTCTGCCACTGCGAGGATGATCAGCTGTCCGTCCTGTCTCCCTGTAGAGCTGTCTTAGGCGTCTCACATTACGGACATTGCAATTTATTGCCCTGGCCACATCTGCAGTCCTCATGCCTACTTGCAGCATGCCTAAGGCACGTTCACGCAGATGAACAGGGACCCTGGGCATCTTTCTTTTGGTGTTTTTCAGAGTCAGTAGAAAGGCCTCTTCAGTGTCCTAAGTTTTCATAACTGTGACCTTAATTGCCTACCGTCTGTAAGGTGTTAGTGTCTTAACGACCGTTCCACAGGTGCATGTTCATTCATTGTTTATGGTTCATTGAACAAGCATGGGAAACAGTGTTTAAACCCTTTACAATCAAGATCTGTGAAGTTATTTGGATTTTTACTAATTATCTTTGAAAGACAGGGTCCAGTCTGTTGTATACTGTGTAGTAATATTTCATTTGTTTTTGAAACATTAGCATGTGATTGCTTAACAAACAAACCATAGCCTACCGAGTTCCTGCTGAACAGTTCTATCCTGTGGAAGGCATCCTGTAGTGAGTGGTCCTGTCCAGTGTCCAGGCTGAGTGATGCCAGGGCCAGGTAGGGCATGTATTTACGGTTGTAGAGACGGGACAGAAGCCAGTTGAGGTCCAGGGGGGCGATGGGGCGTCCCTTCTCAGCAGACAGGGTAACGGTGAGGAACTGGAGACGCTCCGCGAAGGGCAGGGCGTCATCTATCTTTCTATATTAATAATTGAAATAATAATAATGATTTTATACTTGATTTATAACAAACTTTTATTTCTTTTTTTACCCCCTTTTTCTCCCCAATTTCATAGTATCCAATTGTTAGTAGCTAGTGTCTTGTCTCATCGCTGCAACTCCCGTACGGTCTCGGGAGAGATGAAGGTCGAGAGCCATGCGTCTTCCGAAGCACAACCCAACCAAGCCCCACTGCTTCTTAACACAGCGCGCAACCTACCCGGAAGCCAGCCACACCAATGTGTCGGAGGATACACCATAAACCTAGCAACCTTGTCAGCGCACTCTGCGCCCGGCCAGGCCCGCCACAGGAGTCGCTAGTGCGCGATGAAACAAGGATATCCCTACCGGCCAAACCCTCCCTAACCCGGACGACGCTAGGCCAATTGTGCGTCGCCCCACGGACCTCCCGGTCGCGGCCGGCTGCGACAGAGCCTGGGCTCGAACCAAGAGTCTCTGGTGGCACAGCTAGCACTGCGATGCAGACCACTGCGCCACCCGGGAGGTCAAAATTTTAATTATACAACAATCACATAAAAGTGATACAGTGTGTGTATTAAAAATATATAAAAACAAGGAACATAGGTTGTGTCCAAAATGGCATCCTTATTCCCTATATAGTACATTACCTTTGACCAGAGCACTATGGGACCTGGTCAAAAGTATTTCACTATATAGGGAATTGGATGCCATTTGGGAGCATTGACAACACAGACAACACCAACCTAAGGAGGAGGAAGAGGCTGGCAGTGAGGTAGCAGGCCCGTGCCTCCAGGTGTTTGTCCCCTTCCACCATAGACCTCCGCAGCACAAGCTTCAGCAGCTCAAACTCATCCAGGGAGGTGAATGTGTGGCTGGGGAGGCAGAGGAGCAGAGCACTGGCCTTCTCCAGGGTCGGGGGCAGCTTGTCGGCCATCTTCTGTTTGAGGTAGACGGCTGTGAGGTTGGTGTACAGGGCGATGAGGAGAGGGAGGTCAGAGAAACCGTCGACAGAGACTCCAAGGGCTTCCTCGTAATACACACGGGCCTGGGACAAAGGGGTGCGAAAAGGACATTGAAGTACATTTAAGAGCACACTCATGTTATGCATGTGTGTTTTTGTGTGTGAGTGCATGCATAAATGTATGTGTTTGTACATGTGTGTGTGTGTGTGTGTGTGTGTGTGTGTGTGTGTGTGTGTGTGTGTGTGTGTGTGTGTGTGTGTGTGTGTGTGTGTGTGTGTGTGTGTGTGTGTGTGTGTGTGTGCTGTGTCCATGTATGCCTACTCTAGTGTTCCTCCCTTCTGCCCTACCTGGGAGTACTTGAGCTTCTTGGCGCAGAGCCTCCCCAGTAGGAAGCATGCCCGTCGGTGTGCCCAGGCCATGCCCGTTCTCTTGGCCCCCTCCCTGACAATCTCCAGGTGGCCCAGTAACTCCTCCTCACTTTGCCCTGAGAACGTCAGCCAGAGGAATGAGTGGTGGAGGTCATACAGGGGCAGGAACTCCTCCTGGAGGAGAGGAGAGGAGAGGAGAGGAGAGGAGAGGAGAGGAGAGGAGAGGAGAGGAGAGGAGAGGAGAGGAGAGGAGAGGAGAGGAGAGGATATAATAGAGTACTTTATTGCCAATCAACAGTGCTTGAATGAATGAATAAACAAACACAAGTGAACTGTATGAACCAGACAGGTCTAAATCCTTCCATTTCTAAACAGTGAACCTGTGACCTCTCACCTGAAAGTGATGCATGTTGAGCAGGCTCAAGGTGGGGTCACAGATCTCCGACTCCTCCCCCTCCCAGCTCCCCTCCTCCAGGAAAAGGGATGGGTCTTCCTGGAACTCGTTCATCTCTCTGAAGGTGTTGTCCAGACTGAAGGACAGCAGCTCCCCGTCACCGCCACGCCCTAAAGCATTCTGGGATGCGTAGGAGGAGTGGTATGGGAGTGTAGCGTCATTCTTCTCTGAGATGATGGACTGCCGGGTGCTGGTGGGGGGCTTATGCTCTGAGAGAGAAAGATATGAACACTGAGCATTAGGGTTCAGACACACTGCATATGAAACTCAATGCATTAGAATTGCATTAGAAATGTATTGCATTAGAATTGCATTAGAAATGTAGCTATGAAACATCCTTGGCTGTCAAAGTAAATTGTACAAGCAGTCCAGCTTGGTGCAGCAATGTGTATCCTGCCTTCTCAACAAAATAATACAATATTCTATCAGCTTTAAATGTCATGTATGCAAAAAGTTAAACATTATTAGTTTCCTACTCTACTCCTAAACAGGGAAGAAAAGTAAAGAGTTTGACTTCGTATAGAGTTCCCTGTTCTCTCTGTTGTTTCCAAAACATCTACAGCTGTCAGGAGAAAATGTTATTGGCTTTGACTGAGACAAAAGGATGTAAGCAATAAGGCACGAGGGAGTTTGGTATATGGCCAATATACCACGGCTAAGGGCTTTTCTTCTGGACACAGCCCTTAGCCGTGGAATATTGGCCATATACCACAAACCCCTAAGGAGACTAATTGCTACTATAAACTGGTTACCAACGTAATTAGAGCAGTAAAAATACAGTTTTGTCACACCCGTGGTGTACGGTCTGATATACCACAGCTGTCAGCCAATCAGCATTCAGGGCTGGAACCACACAGTTTATAATGGCCTCTAAACAGTACTCTACCATTCAGCTGACGCTGTATTAAGAATCTGATAAACAACGTATTCACTTTGATAAACATAATATTCCCTTGTTATTTAGATAACGTATTACTAGCCTTGTTTAGGTTGGTTTCTGATGTACGTAAAATCAGACTGATCCAGTCTGTCTGTGGGAAGAAAACATGCATATATTTAACCACCTTTTCACAATAACAAATGTTTACATACATACAAACACAGTGGTTCCCTACCTACAGTAGCCTGGCAGGACTCAGTAAAACACAGTGGTTCTCTACCTACAGTTGTCTGGCAGTACTCAGTATAACACAGTGGTTCTCTAGTTACAGTAGTCTGACAGTACTCAGTATAACACATTTACATTACATTTAAGTCATTTAGCAGACGCTCTTATCCAGAGCGACTTACAAATTGGTGCATTCACCTTATGATATCCAGTGGAACAGCCACTTTACAATAGTGCATCTAAATCTTTTAAGGGGGGGGGGGGGGGGGTTAGAAGGATTACTTTATCCTATCCTAGGTATTCCTTAAAGAGGTTCCTTAACACAGTGGTTCTCTAGTTACAGTAGTCTGGCAGGACTCAGTATAACACAGTGGTTCCCTACCTACAGTAGTCTGACAGTACTCAGTATAACACAGTGGTTCCCTACCTACAGTAGTCTGGCAGGACTCAGTATAACACAGTGGTTCTCTACCTACAGTAGTCTGACAGTACTCAGTATAACACAGTGGTTCCCTACCTACAGTAGTCTGGCAGGACTCAGTAAAACACAGTGGTTCCCTACCTACAGTAGTCTGACAGTACTCAGTATAACACAGTGGTTCCCTACCTACAGTAGTCTGACAGTACTCAGTAAAACACAGTGGTTCCCTACCTACAGTAGTCTGGCAGGACTCAGTAAAACACAGTGGTTCCCTACCTACAGTAGTCTGACAGTACTCAGTATAACACAGTTGTTCTCTACCTACAGTAGTCTGACAGTACTCAGTATAACACAGTGGTTCCCTACCTACAGTAGTCTGGCAGGACTCAGTAAAACACAGTGGTTCTCTACCTACAGTAGTCTGGCAGGACTCAGTAAAACACAGTGGTTCCCTACCTACAGTAGTCTGGCAGGACTCAGTAAAACACAGTGGTTCCCTACCTACAGTAGTCTGACAGTACTCAGTATAACACAGTTGTTCTCTACCTACAGTAGTCTGACAGTACTCAGTATAACACAGTGGTTCTCTACCTACAGTAGTCTGACAGTACTCAGTATAACACAGTGGTTCCCTACCTACAGTAGTCTGGCAGGACTCAGTAAAACACAGTGGTTCTCTACCTACAGTAGTCTGGCAGGACTCAGTAAA
This sequence comes from Salvelinus namaycush, assembly GCF_016432855.1. Classification (NCBI taxonomy): domain Eukaryota; kingdom Metazoa; phylum Chordata; class Actinopteri; order Salmoniformes; family Salmonidae; genus Salvelinus; species Salvelinus namaycush. The sequence continues at coordinate 338,380 of NW_024061531.1, forward strand.
ACACAGTGGTTCCCTACCTACAGTAGTCTGACAGTACTCAGTATAACACAGTGGTTCTCTACCTACAGTAGTCTGACAGTACTCAGTATAACACAGTGGTTCCCTACCTACAGTAGTCTGACAGTACTCAGTATAACACAGTGGTTCTCTACCTACAGTGACAGTACTCAGTAAAACACAATGGTTCTCTACCTACAGTAGTCTGGCAGGACTCAGTAAAACACAGTGGTTCCCTACCTACAGTAGTCTGGCAGGACTCAGTAAAACACAGTGGTTCCCTACCTACAGTAGTCTGACAGTACTCAGTATAACACAGTGGTTCTCTACCTACAGTAGTCTGACAGTACTCAGTATAACACAGTGGTTCTCTACCTACAGTAGTCTGACAGTACTCAGTATAACACAGTGGTTCCCTACCTACAGTAGTCTGGCAGGACTCAGTAAAACACAGTGGTTCTCTACCTACAGTAGTCTGGCAGTACTCAGTATAACACAGTGGTTCTCTAGTTACAGTAGTCTGGCAGGACTCAGTATAACACAGTGGTTCTCTACCTACAGCAGTCTGACAGTACTCAGTATAACACAGTGGTTCTCTACCTACAGTAGTCTGGCAGTACTCAGTAAAACACAATGGTTCTCTACCTACAGTAGTCTGACAGTACTCAGTATAACACAGTGGTTCTCTACCTACAGTAGTCTGACAGTACTCAGTATAACACAGTGGTTCTCTACCTACAGTAGTCTGGCAGTACTCAGTAAAACACAATGGTTCTCTACCTACAGTAGTCTGACAGTACTCAGTATAACACAGTGGTTCCCTACCTACAGTAGTCTGACAGTACTCAGTATAACACAGTGGTTCCCTACCTACAGTAGTCTGGCAGGACTCAGTAAAACACAGTGGTTCTCTACCTACAGTAGTCTGGCAGTACTCAGTATAACACAGTGGTTCTCTAGTTACAGTAGTCTGGCAGGACTCAGTATAACACAGTGGTTCTCTACCTACAGTAGTCTGACAGTACTCAGTATAACACAGTGGTTCTCTACCTACAGTAGTCTGACAGTACTCAGTATAACACAGTGGTTCTCTACCTACAGTAGTCTGACAGTACTCAGTATAACACAGTGGTTCTCTACCTACAGTGACAGTACTCAGTAAAACACAATGGTTCTCTACCTACAGTAGTCTGGCAGTACTCAGTAAAACACAGTGGTTCTCTACCTACAGTAGTCTGGCAGTACTCAGTATAACACAGTGGTTCCCTACCTACAGTAGTCTGACAGTACTCAGTAAAACACAATGGCTCTCTACCTACAGTAGTCTGACAGTACTCATTAATTCCCTGAACCGTATTGACCGGGTGATCCTCCCCCTACCTAGTCTGTAGACAGTACTGATGTCAGAGGAGAAGAGTCTCTCTAGCAGGCCACTGTCTCTGGGCTCAGTACTGCAGGGGTTAACCTGGGAAAGAGACGCACGCTCCTCCTCACTCAGAAACACAAGGTGTCCATCTCTGAGAGGGAGGAAGAGAGAGCGAGAGTGAGAGAGTAGAGAGAGGGCAGAGAGAGGGAGGGGGAGAGAGACAAAGAAAGCATTATCACCCACATGACTCTGATGTCAACCACCCCTCCATCGCTCCACCCTCCATCCCTCCATCCCTCCATCCCAGCCCATCTCTCCAACCATCCATCTCTTTACACCTCCATCCCTCCATCACTCCATCCCTCTATCCCTCCACCTGAAGCATCTACTATTGACAACAGATAAACAGATAGAACATGTAAATGTGAACAGAAAACGTGACACATTGTCTGCGGTCTAAACTGTTCCTAGAAGACTGAGAAGAGTTGACGGGTGAATAAAACATTTTTTTTAAAGAAAATACAAACAACTTGTGAGCACATTATTGTGGAACAAACACCTATTTGTGTTCACAACAACTGTTCACAACCAAATCAGTATAAGCGAATAGTGGTTTGGTATTGTAATACTGTTATGTATAGTCCTAACAGAGATTTGGTATTGTAATACTGTTATGTATAGTCCTAACAGAGATTTGGTATTGTAATACTGTTATGTATAGTCCTAACAGAGATTTGGTATTGTAATACTGTTATGTATAGCCCTAACAGAGATTTGGTATTGTAATACTGTTATGTATAGCCCTCACAGAGATTTGGTATTGTAATACTGTTATGTATAGCCCTAACAGAGATTTGGTATTGTAATACTGTTATGTATAGCCCTAACAGAGATTTGGTATTGTAATACTGTTATGTATAGCCCTAACAGAGATTTGGTATTGTAATACTGTTATGTATAGCCCTAACAGAGATTTGGTATTGTAATACTCTTATGTATAGCCCTAACAGAGATTTGGTATTGCAATACTGTTATGTATAGTCCTCACAGTGGTTTGGTATTGTAATACTGTTATGTATAGTCCTCACAGTGGTTTGGTATTGTAACACTGTTATGTATGATCCTCACAGTGGTTTGGTATTGTAATACTGTTATGTATAGTCCTCACAGTGGTTTGGTATTGTAATACTGTTATGTATAGTCCTCACAGTGGTGTGGTATTGTAATACTGTTATTTATAGCCCTCACAGTGGTATGGTATTGTAATACTGTAATGCTGTAATGTATAGCCCTCACAGTGGTTTGGTATTGTAATGCTGTTATGTATAGCCCTAACAGAGATTTGGTATTGTAATACTGTTATGTATAGCCCTAACAGAGATTTGGTATTGTAATACTGTTATGTATAGCCCTAACAGAGATTTGGTATTGTAATACTCTTATGTATAGCCCTAACAGAGATTTGGTATTGTAATACTGTTATGTATAGTCCTCACAGTGGTTTGGTATTGTAATACTGTTATGTATAGTCCTCACAGTGGTTTGGTATTGTAACACTGTTATGTATGATCCTCACAGTGGTTTGGTATTGTAATACTGTTATGTATAGTCCTCACAGTGGTTTGGTATTGTAATACTGTTATGTATAGTCCTCACAGTGGTGTGGTATTGTAATACTGTTATTTATAGCCCTCACAGTGGTATGGTATTGTAATACTGTAATGCTGTAATGTATAGCCCTCACAGTGGTTTGGTATTGTAATGCTGTTATGTATAGCCCTCACAGTGGTTTGGTATTGTAATACTGTTATGTATAGTCCTCACAGTGGTTTGGTATTGTAATACTGTTATGTATAGTCCTCACAGTGGTTTGGTATTGTAATACTGTTATTTATAGTCCTCACAGTGGTTTGGTATTGTAATGCTGTTATTTATAGCCCTCACAGTGGTATGGTATTGTAATACTGTAATGCTGTAATGTATAGCCCTCACAGTGGTTTGGTATTGTAATACTGTTATTTATAGCCCTCACAGTGGTATGGTATTGTAATACTGTAATGCTGTAATGTATAGCCCTCACAGTGGTTTGGTATTGTAATGCTGTTATGTATAGTCCTCACAGTGGTTTGGTATTGTAATGCTGTTATGTATAGCCCTCACAGTGGTTTGGTATTGTAATGCTGTTATGTATAGCCCTCACAGTGGTTTGGTATTGTAATGCTGTTATGTATAGCCCTCACAGTGGTTTGGTATTGTAATGCTGTTATTTATAGTCCTCACAGTGGTTTGGTATTGTAATACTGTTATGTATAGTCCTCACAGTGGTTTGGTATTGTAATGCTGTTATGTATAGCTCTTACAGTGCCATCAAACCTATGAAACTTATCCAGAACGCTGCAGCCCGCCAGGTGTTCAACCTTCCCAAGTTCTCCCATGTCACCCCGCTCCTCCTCACACTCCACTGGCTTCCAGTCGAAGCTCGTATCCACTACATGACGTTGTGCATACCTACAGAACAGCAAGAGGAACTGCCCCTCCCAACCTTCAAGCTATGCTCAAACCATACATCCCAACCCGAGCTCTCCGTTCTGCCGCCTCTGGTCTCTTGGGAGGCAGAGTCCCTGTTCATCTTCTGAAAGCACCTGAAACCCTACCTCTTCAAAGAGTATCCCACCACCCTTTGGATAAGATAGTCTGCTAAATGGCTAAATTGTAAAAATGTAAATGTATTGCTCTTACAGTGGTTTGGCGTTGAGTGGCTTCACGTGAGCCTTGTGTACGAAGCCAGTGTTTCCTGTAGAGCAGTGTGTTCCTATGAACAGGTCCAGACCTCGGAGTAGCATCCCCTGTATCTCAATCAGGTCACCTCGACTCAGCTGGAGCTCATCACAACCTACTGGGTTATGGTCCACTACAGCCTCACAGGAACCAGTTACTGCAGGGAGAAGGGAGAGGAGAGGGGGTTGGAGGAAATGCCTTGTATTTATATTGAACACTGGCCATGGCATGAGTGTAGTGTGGCGTAGGTAGAAGGTTCCTGCTCTCAACTGTAGGATGGTCAAACTGTCCTCTCTCTGAAGGGTTAGGGTTAAGACCTCACCTATAGGGTAGTCAAACTGTCCTCTCTCTGAAGGGTTAGGGTTAAGACCTCACCTATAGGGTAGTCAAACTGTCCTCTCTCTGAAGGCTTAGGGCCTCACCTGTAGGCTGGTCAAACTGTCCTCTCTCTGAAGGCTTAGGGTTAGGGCCTCACCTATAGGCTGGTCAAACTGTCCTCTCACTGAAGGCTTAGGGTTAGGGCCTTACCTATAGGCTGATCAAACTGTCCTCTCTCTGAAGGCTTAGGGCCTCACCTACAGGCTGGTCAAACTGTCCTCTCTCTGAAGGCTTAGATTTAGGTCCTTACCTATAGGCTGGTCAAACTGTCCTCTCTCTGAAGGCTTAGGGTTAGGGCCTTACCTATAGGCTGGTCAAACTGTCCTCTCTCTGAAGGCTTAGGGTTAGGTCCTTACCTATAGGCTGGTCAAACTGTCCTCTCTCTGAAGGCTTAGGGTTAGGGCCTTACCTATAGGCTGGTCAAACTGTCCTCTCTCTGAAGGCTTAGGGTTAGGGCCTTACCTATAGGCTGGTCAAACTGTCCTCTCTCTGAAGGCTTAGGACCTCACCTACAGGCTGGTCAAACTGTCCTCTCTCTGAAGGGGAGCATCCGGCACAGCCAGGGTACTTCCTCAGGAACCACCTACACAAACAGGAAACACATTAGCTTGGCACAAAATGCTGCCATATTTCCCTACAAAATAAGAGGTGAGAGGAAATGCAGGGATAGAGGTTGATAGTTTATAGTGTGACTGAGTATGTCACTGTGTCATGTTATAAGGTGTACATACAGCATATGATGGTAGAAGAGGTATGGGTTAGGGAATAGAGACTAGGTAACTCACTAGTTGAAACGGTATGGGTTAGGGTATAGAGACTAGGTAACTTACAGGTAGAAGAGGTATTGGTTAGGGGGTAGAGACTAGGTAATTTACTGGTAGAAGGGGTATGGGTTAGGGCGTAGAGACTAGGTAATTTACTGGTAGAAGGGGTATGGGTTAGGGCGTAGAGACTAGGTAACTCACTGGTAGAAGGGGTATGGGTTAATTGATAGAGACTAGATAACTCACTGGTAGAAGGGGTATGGGTTAGGGGATAGAGACTAGGTAACTCACTGGTAGAAGAGGTATGAGTTAGGGGATAGAGACTAGGTAACTCACTGGTAGAAGAGGTATGGGTTAGGGGGTAGAGACTAGGTAATTTACTGGTAGAAGGGGTATGGGTTAGGGGGTAGAGACTAGGTAATTTACTGGTAGAAGGGGTATGGGTTAGGGCGTAGAGACTAGGTAACTCACTGGTAGAAGGGGTATGGGTTAAGGGATAGAGACTAGATAACTCACTGGTAGAAGGGGTATGGGTTAGGGGATAGAGACTAGGTAACTCACTGGTAGAAGAGATATGGTTTAGGGGATAGAGACTAGGTAACTCACTGGTAGAAGGGGTATGGGTTAGGGCGTAGAGACTAGGTAACTCACTGGTAGAAGGGGTATGGGTTAAGGGATAGAGACTAGATAACTCACTGGTAGAAGGGGTATGGGTTAGGGGATAGAGACTAGATAACTCACTGGTAGAAGAGATATGGGTTAAGGGATAGAGACTAGGTAACTCACTGGTAGAAGAGATATGGGTTAAGGGATAGAGACTAGATAACTCACTGGTAGAAGAGCTATGGGTTAGGGGGTAGAAACTAGGTAACTCACTGGTAGAATAGATATGGGTTAAGGGATAGAGACTAGATAACTCACTGGTAGAAGAGATATGGGTTAGGGGGTAGAAACTAGGTAACTCACTGGTAGAAGAGATATGGGTTAAGGGATAGAGACTAGATAACTCACTGGTAGAAGAGATATGGGTTAGGGGGTAGAAACTAGGTAACTCACTGGTAGAAGAGATATGGGTTAAGGGATAGAGACTAGATAACTCACTGGTAGAAGAGATATGGGTTAAGGGATAGAGACTAGATAACTCACTGGTAGAAGAGCTATGGGTTAGGGGGTAGAAACTAGGTAACTCACTGGTAGAAGGGGTATGGCAGCGGCTGCATGGTGTTGACAGGCACTAGTCCGTGTTGCCCAGTGGAGAGAAGGGTGCCCTCCCAGTGACTGTCCTGCCCCGTGTCTCTAACCATCAGCAAGTCATTACGTCTGAAACACAGCTCCTCCTCCTCATCACTGTGCTCGCCACTGCTCACCAGCGCCTTGGCAAAGAACGACCCTGGAGGAGAGAGAGATAAATACTGTTGAATGACTCGCAGAGAACAACAGACACACAGAAACACACGCTCACACCGGGGGATGCAAGTTTCTGTAAAGAATGAACATTTGACTGAACTGAGGCTCTGTCCTCCTTCACAGAATCCATAAAAAAATCAATTCTCAACACTTCCTCCTTTCACTGGCTATTGATTCCTCTCAGGCGTTAGGGAGAAGAGTACTTCCTTGTTAAACATTATGCCCACTCAGACAGTGTAAATGCATGGTAGTACAATAGCTCTCTAAATTACATGAAGTTAAACAGCCATCTTTGTTTTGCTGTTTTAATTTATCTCTGGACATTTTAGAACATGTAATCAGTTTAGGTTTAGTTGCATTTCATTTCTAGGTATCTAGAACAACATGTTTTGAAATGGAACAACTTTTTTGCTTCTGTTCTGCTCTGAGGAGAGTGTGATATCAACTGCTGTTGATGACGAGGGTCAAGAAAGTAAAGAATACAAGCTGTCCATAAGGAGTTCATAGAAGTCTTCATAACTTGTCCATTAGTCGTTTGTAAACTGTTCATAAGATGTCTATAAAGAGTTCATATGGTGTTCATAAGGTGTTCATAAAGTGTTCATAAGGTGTTCATAAAGAGTTCATAAGGTGTTCGTAAGGTGTTCATAAAGAGTTCATAAGGTGTTCGTTCACCCTCCTGCAGCAGCAGTCCCAGGTAGAGTGTGGCTAGGTGTTCCTCGTCTACAGTCACAGTGATCTCCAGGTCCCTCAGCAGCTCAGCGTCCAGCCAGAACGACTGGTCACACAGGAAATTCTCCAGACACCGCGCCACATAGCCTGGACATACAGAGACATATGTTCATGACATGTCATAAGGTGTTTATATCATGGCATATGGTGATCGTAAGATTCACCACGCCACATAGCCTGGACACACAACAAAGTAAGACGAAGTTGTCCCTACATCCTGATGTAAGGTCTGGTTCTTCCAGGCAGCCAGGTAGGTAGACTAGGATAGTACAGCACACCTAGAGCCAGGTAGGTAGACTAGGGATAGTACAGCACACCTAGAGCCAGGTAGGTAGACTAGGATAGTACAGCACACCTAGAGCCAGGTAGGTAGACTATGATAGTACAGCACACCTAGAGCCAGGTAGGTAGACTAGGATAGTACAGCACACCTAGAGCCAGGTAGGTAGACTATGATAGTACAGCACACCTAGAGCCAGGTAGGTAGACTAGGATAGTACAGCACACCTAGAGCCAGGTAGGTAGACTAGGATAGTACAGCACACCTAGAGCCAGGTAGGTAGACTAGGATAGTACAGCACACCTAGAGCCAGGTAGGTAGACTAGGATAGTACAGCACACCTAGAGCCAGGTAGGTAGACTAGGATAGTACAGCACACCTAGAGCCAGGTAGGTAGACTATGATAGTACAGCACACCTAGAGCCAGGTAGGTAGACTATGATAGTACAGCACACCTAGAGCCAGGTAGGTAGACTAGGTTAGTACAGCACACCTAGAGCCAGGTAGGTAGACTAGGATAGTACAGCACACCTAGAGCCAGGTAGGTAGACTATGATAGTACAGCACACCTAGAGCCAGGTAGGTAGACTAGGATAGTACAGCACACCTAGAGCCAGGTAGGTAGACTATGATAGTACAGCACACCTAGAGCCAGGTAGGTAGACTAGGATAGTACAGCACACCTAGAGCCAGGTAGGTAGACTATGATAGTACAACACACCTAGAGCCAGGTAGGTAGAGAACTTCCACATCTCCTCTACAGTCTTGAAGGTGATGACAAAGCTGTCCTTCTCAGCGTGGACAGACACCAGACGGGCAGACAGGTCCTGTAGGGAGGCAGAAGAACCGAAGACATTGTTGAAGAAACAGCGAGGATGCAGAGAAGGTCACCTTTATTCTCTACCGACCACTAGCATCTACATCAGGGAGAAACAACTTTTAGCAGGACAACGGTTGGAACTGCACCACTGGTCTAGGCAGGGTCATCTGTTTTGGTATGCCTTGACCTGTGACCTCTAACCCCTGACCTATGACCTGTGACTAACCTTGAAGAGCTGGATGACGTCCTGACTGTTGCTCTCGACGACCCTGAGTCTGGTACGGAGCGCCTCCTGTATTTCAGAGTCAGGTATTACACCTGAGCGCCGCCGACCGCTGAACACCAGCACCACGTCTACACAAGCACACGTACACACTGTCAGTCTCGAGATCACCGGTGGGAGGATTGACTGATACTGTCATATTGTAATGTAGACATCAACATGCAGAGGTAAAACTTTTAGGAGTAACTTTTCCGAGTGTGTTACAGAGCCATGCTCAGTGAGTGTATTATAGAGTCATGCTCAGTGAGTGTATTATAGAGTCATGCTCAGTGAGTGTATTATAGAGTCATGCTCAGTGAGTGTATTATAGAGTCATGCTCAGTGAGTGTATTATAGAGTCATGCTCAGTGAGTGTATTATAGAGCCATGCTCAGTGAGTGTGTTATAGAGTCATGCTCAGTGAGTGTATTATAGAGTCATGCTCAGTGAGTGTATTATAGAGTCATGCTCAGTGAGTGTATTATAGAGTCATGCTCAGTGAGTGTATTATAGAGTCATGCTCAGTGAGTGTATTATAGAGTCATGCTCAGTGAGTGTATTATAGAGTCATGCTCAGTGAGTGTATTATAGAGCCATGCTCAGTGAGTGTGTTATAGAGCCATGCTCAGTGAGTGTATTATAGAGTCATGCTCAGTGAGTGTATTATAGAGTCATGCTCAGTGAGTGTATTATAGAGTCATGCTCAGTGAGTGTATTATAGAGTCATGCTCAGTGAGTGTATTATAGAGTCATGCTCAGTGAGTGTATTATAGAGTCATGCTCAGTGAGTGTATTATAGTCATGCTCAGTGAGTGTATTATAGAGTCATGCTCAGTGAGTGTATTATAGAGTCATGCTCAGTGAGTGTATTATAGAGTCATGCTCAGTGAGTGTGTTATAGTCATGCTCAGTGAGTGTGTTATAGTCATGCTCAGTGAGTGTATTATAGAGTCATGCTAAGTGAGTGTATTATAGAGTCATGCTCAGTGAGTGTATTATAGAGTCATGCTCAGTGAGTGTATTATAGAGTCATGCTCAGTGAGTGTGTTATAGAGTCATGCTCAGTGAGTGTGTTATAGAGTCATGCTCAGTGAGTGTATTATAGAGTCATGCTCAGTGAGTGTATTATAGAGTCATGCTCAGTGAGTGTATTATAGAGTCATGCTCAGTGAGTGTATTATAGAGTCATGCTCAGTGAGTGTATTATAGAGTCATGCTCAGTGAGTGTATTATAGAGTCATGCTCAGTGAGTGTATTATAGAGTCATGCTCAGTGAGTGTATTATAGAGTCATGCTCAGTGAGTGTATTATAGAGTCATGCTCAGTGACTGTATTATAGAGTCATGCTCAGTGAGTGTATTATAGAGTCATGCTCAGTGAGTGTGTTATAGAGTCATGCTCAGTGAGTGTATTATAGAGTCATGCTCAGTGAGTGTATTATAGAGTCATGCTCAGTGAGTGTATTATAGAGTCATGCTCAGTGAGTGTATTATAGAGTCATGCTCATTGAGTGTGTTATAGAGTCATGCTCATTGAGTGTGTTATAGTCATGCTCAGTGAGTGTATTATAGAGTCATGCTCAGTGAGTGTATTATAGAGTCATGCTCAGTGAGTGTATTATAGAGTCATGCTCAGTGAGTGTATTATAGAGCCATGCTCAGTGAGTGTATTATAGAGCCATGCTCAGTGAGTGTATTATAGAGTCATGCTCAGTGAGTGTATTATAGAGTCATGCTCAGTGAGTGTATTATAGAGTAATGCTCAGTGAGTGTATTATAGAGTCATGCTCAGTGAGTGTATTATAGAGTCATGCTCAGTGAGTGTATTATAGAGTCATGCTCAGTGAGTGTATTATAGAGTCATGCTCAGTGAGTGTATTATAGAGTCATGCTCAGTGAGTGTATTATAGAGTCATGCTCAGTGAGTGTATTATAGAGTCATGCTCAGTGAGTGTATTATAGAGTCATGCTCAGTGAGTGTATTATAGAGTCATGCTCAGTGAGTGTATTATAGAGTCATGCTCAGTGAGTGTGTTATAGAGCCATGCTCAGTGAGTGTATTATAGAGTCATGCTCAGTGAGTGTATTATAGTCATGCTCAGTGAGTGTATTATAGAGCCATGCTCAGTGAGTGTATTATAGCCATGCTCAGTGAGTGTATTATAGAGTCATGCTCAGTGAGTGTATTATAGAGTCATGCTCAGTGAGTGTGTTATAGTCATGCTCAGTGAGTGTATTATAGAGTCAGGCTCAGTGAGTGTATTATAGAGTCATGCTCAGTGAGTGTATTATAGAGTCATGCTCAGTGAGTGTATTAAAGAGTCATGCTCAGTGAGTGTATTATAGAGTCATGCTCAGTGAGTGTATTATAGTCATGCTCAGTGAGTGTATTATAGAGCCATGCTCAGTGAGTGTATTATAGAGTCATGCTCAGTGAGTGTATTATAGAGCCATGCTCAGTGAGTGTATTATAGAGCCATGCTCAGTGAGTGTATTATAGAGCCATGCTCAGTGAGTGTATTATAGAGCCATGCTCAGTGAGTGTATTATAGAGTCATGCTCAGTGAGTGTATTATAGAGTCATGCTCAGTGAGTGTATTATAGAGTCATGCTCAGTGAGTGTATTATAGTCATGCTCAGTGAGTGTATTATAGAGCCATGCTCAGTGAGTGTATTATAGAGTCATGCTCAGTGAGTGTATTATAGAGCCATGCTCAGTGAGTGTATTATAGAGCCATGCTCAGTGAGTGTATTATAGAGCCATGCTCAGTGAGTGTATTATAGAGCCATGCTCAGTGAGTGTATTATAGAGTCATGCTCAGTGAGTGTATTATAGAGCCATGCTCAGTGAGTGTATTATAGAGCCATGCTCAGTGAGTGTATTATAGAGCCATGCTCAGTGAGTGTATTATAGAGCCATGCTCAGTGAGTGTATTATAGAGCCATGCTCAGTGAGTGTATTATAGAGCCATGCTCAGTGAGTATTGTAGAGCCATGCTCAGTGAGTGTATTATAGAGTCATGCTCAGTGAGTGTATTATAGAGTCATGCTCAGTGAGTGTATTATAGAGTCATGCTCAGTGTGTGTATTGTAGAGCCATGCTCAGTGAGTGTATTATAGAGTCATGCTCAGTGAGTGTATTATAGAGTCATGCTCAGTGAGTGTATTATAGAGTCATGCTCATTGAGTGTATTATAGAGTCATGCTCAGTGAGTGTATTATAGAGTCATGCTCAGTGAGTGTATTATAGTGTATCACAGCCTGGAGTGACTCTTAGTGGAGTTTTAAAGGGACCCTTTAACATTAGGTCCATTTGGGGGAGAGCTACACGGGAACCTGCTGGAGGAAAGACACAGAGAACCGTAGAGTAGCTAAGTAGCTTTGTCTACTGTAACGTTAACATTAAGTCTGTTTTCTTACAGGATGTTGACGTACTGTACATACAGACAACATGAATGATACAGTGATTATATAGACGGCTGTGTAGAATACCGACAGGGTACAATAGAGATGACAGCATCACACCACACAACCATGACCAGCATCTGTTAACACCGCAACGTTAGCAGTTAGCACATCCACGGCAGGAATAGAGAGAGAGACACCCTGGCTGGCCCAAATAGCACCGTGTGGGTCAAAAGTGCACCTCTAGGTATTAGGGTACCATTTTGAGCACATCCGTACAGAGTATCTGTGAGCAGATCAGTACCTGAGGAGAACCTCTCTCCCACGGACAGTGACACGGTGCTTCCTCTGGTGAACGCCTCCTTCCTCTTCCAGTAACTGTCCGGCTCCGCCTCCCCGCTCCCAGACTCCTCCCCCGGCCCCTCCACCCCCTCCACCACTGGAGAAGACAGGAAACAGAGGTCAGGTCAGGTCAGGTCAGAGGAACCCTCAGGAAGGAACGGGTGAGACAGCTGTTTCGGGGGGTTGATTTTAAGATAGACTTTTGTGTCAGCTACATGTGTTCTGTAAGCAAGTGCAAGATCGTGGAGCAACGTTGTTTTGTGACAACTGTGAAGAGGGAATGGAGTCCACGATGCTTCATCGTATATCCTTCTGGAACGCAAACCAGTCAAGGTAACCAGACAAAGTGAAGGAATTGGAGGTTTGTCTCTGTTACTGTATGAGGAAACATTCACACTAACAGTTAAATAACTGCTGGTGTACGGTATATTCTGTGGTCCAGCTGATGAGGACTTCAACAGTGATTAGTCTGTTTCCTCCAGAACATCAACAGAACATAAAAAGTCTATCAAAGCCCACCCATCTATTAACGTACTGCCTCTCCCAGATGGTCTATTATAATATAACGACCTGCTTAAGCTGTCCTGACAGGGCTTTGTGACCGCTGGAGGCTTCCCCCGTGTTGTGTGACACACACACCTGCGTGCACACACACACACACACACACACACACACACACACACACACACACACACACACACACACACACACACACACACACACACACACACCTGTGTGCACACACACACACACACACACACACACACACCTGCGTGCACACACACACACACACACACACACACACACACGCACACACACACACACACACACACACACACACACACACACACACACACACACACACACACACACACACACACACACCTGCTTGCACACACACACACACACACACACACACACACACACACACACACACACACACACACACACACACACACACACACACACACACACACACACACACACACACACACACACACACAGAGAAACACAGAAAAACAATCAAAAAGGCTTCATGAGTGGCTAGGCTGGCTTCCCCATGTTGTTGTCACATTGTACAGAGAGGATGGATGTCCCCAACACTTCCTCAACCTGGGACTGTTGAGACTATTGTGTAATACAATGTTTCATTGTTTGCTACAGTACACTTCCAGAAGCATTCAAACTCAACATTTGTCTGGGCAATATAACTCACGCAGGACTTAATTGGGATAGAATCAGCTGGATGTTTTACGTCATCGAATGCTTTAAGGCTTTTACTGTAGTTACCTGGAATCATAACATCATTTCCTGGGAAGTGCTCATTGGTTCCCGTCAGCGTGTACGGTGGTTCTCTCCATAGTGCATCCAGCTCAGCAGGGGAGATGTCTGGGAGGGGGGGAAGGAGATAAGTGTTACACACATCAGTATAGGGTCGCGTTCCCCTGATCAGACGTTGCATGCATCAACCAATGGTTGCGTGCCATGTCATCAACTTTGCCGCCGGGCACCAGATTGTTATAACATATGAAGTGGTTAGCTAATGAATAAAATGTCTATCCAGGCATGTGTAAGATCTGACATGCGACAGCAATGCCTGGGCAGAAGAACGTGCCCAAAGTCTGGGAATGGGGAAGGAAATTAGTAAATATCTGGGAGGGAGGAATGATATTAGTGGGACACACCCATCAGTAAATGTCGGGGAAGGAGATTAGTGTAACACAAAGTAGTAAACAACATCAAGGGGTGCATGTCAATGGTCTAAAGTGGATTCCTCCTTATATCTCCATCAATACTCTGATGAGGGACACAAGGAAGTACACATTTACTGAAAGAAGATTGTGTTGAAAAGTTGTTGTATCACAAACAGATCATATCTGGGACCAATCAGCAAGCAGTGAACAGACGTCCGTCGTCTTTACCAGGAAAGCAGATAGCCATCAGATATCGTAAAACAGGGTTTCTTAATAATGGCCCTGGGGACCACAAGGGGTGCAAATGTTTGTTTTTGCCCGAGGACTATGTCCTCACCAGCCACCCTGATCTCAAGACAGCTACTAGCACTATGTCCTCACCAGCCACCCTGATCTCAAGACAGCTACTAGGACTATGTCCTCACCAGCCACCCTGATTTCAAGACAGCTACTAGGACTATGTCCTCACCATCCACCCTGATCTCAAGACAGCTACTAGGACTATGTCCTCACCAGCCACCCTGATCTCAAGACAGCTACTAGGACTATGTCCTCACCAGCCACCCTGATCTCAAGACAGCTACTAGGACTATGTCCTCACCAGCCACCCTGATTTCAAGACAGCTACTAGGACTATGTCCTCACCAGCCACCCTGATCTCAAGACAGCTACTAGGACTATGTCCTCACCAGCCACCCTGATCTCAAGACAGCTACTAGGACTATGTCCTCACCAGCCACCCTGATCTCAAGACAGCTACTAGGACTATGTCCTCACCAGCCACCCTGATCTTAAGACAGCTACTAGGACTATGTCCTCACCAGCCACCCTGATCTCAAGACAGCTACTAGCACTATGTCCTCACCAGCCACCCTGATCTCAAGACAGCTACTAGGACTATGTCCTCACCAGCCACCCTGATCTTAAGACAGCTACTAGGACTATGTCCTCACCAGCCACCCTGATCTCAAGACAGCTACTAGGACTATGTCCTCACCAGCCACCCTGATCTCAAGACAGCTACTAGGACTATGTCCTCACCAGCCACCCTGATCTCAAGACAGCTACTAGGACTATGTCCTCACCAGCCACCCTGATCTCAAGACAGCTACTAGGACTATGTCCTCACCAGCCACCCTGATCTCAAGACAGCTACTAGCACTATGTCCTCACCAGCCACCCTGATCTCAAGACAGCTACTAGGACTATGTCTTCACCAGCCACCCTGATCTTAAGACAGCTACTAGGACTATGTCTTCACCAGCCACCCTGATCTCAAGACAGCTACTAGCACTATGTCCTCACCAGCCACCCTGATCTCAAGACAGCTACTAGGACTATGTCCTCACCAGCCACCCTGATCTCAAGACAGCTACTAGGACTATGTCCTCACCAGCCACCCTGATCTCAAGACAGCTACTAGGACTATGTCCTCACCAGTCACCCTGATCTCAAGACAGCTACTAGCACTATGTCCTCACCAGCCACCCTGATCTCAAGACAGCTACTAGGACTATGTCTTCACCAGCCACCCTGATCTTAAGACAGCTACTAGGACTATGTCTTCACCAGCCACCCTGATCTTAAGACAGCTACTAGGACTATGTCCTCACCAGCCACCCTGATCTTAAGACAGCTACTAGGACTATGTCTTCACCAGCCACCCTGATCTCAAGACAGCTACTAGGACTATGTCCTCACCAGCCACCCTGATCTCAAGACAGCTACTAGGACTATGTCTTCACCAGCCACCCTGATCTTAAGACAGCTACTAGGACTATGTCTTCACCAGCCACCCTGATCTCAAGACAGCTACTAGGACTATGTCCTCACCAGCCACCCTGATCTCAAGACAGCTACTAGGACTATGTCCTCACCAGCCACCCTGATCTCAAGACAGCTACTAGGACTATGTCCTCACCAGCCACCCTGATCTTAAGACAGCTACTAGGACTATGTCCTCACCAGCCACCCTGATCTCAAGACAGCTACTAGCACTATGTCCTCACCAGCCACCCTGATCTCAAGACAGCTACTAGGACTATGTCCTCACCAGCCACCCTGATCTTAAGACAGCTACTAGGACTATGTCCTCACCAGCCACCCTGATCTCAAGACAGCTACTAGGACTATGTCCTCACCAGCCACCCTGATCTCAAGACAGCTACTAGGACTATGTCCTCACCAGCCACCCTGATCTCAAGACAGCTACTAGGACTATGTCCTCACCAGCCACCCTGATCTCAAGACAGCTACTAGGACTATGTCCTCACCAGCCACCCTGATCTCAAGACAGCTACTAGCACTATGTCCTCACCAGCCACCCTGATCTCAAGACAGCTACTAGGACTATGTCTTCACCAGCCACCCTGATCTTAAGACAGCTACTAGGATTATGTCTTCACCAGCCACCCTGATCTCAAGACAGCTACTAGCACTATGTCCTCACCAGCCACCCTGATCTCAAGACAGCTACTAGGACTATGTCCTCACCAGCCACCCTGATCTCAAGACAGCTACTAGGACTATGTCCTCACCAGCCACCCTGATCTCAAGACAGCTACTAGGACTATGTCCTCACCAGCCACCCTGATCTCAAGACAGCTACTAGCACTATGTCCTCACCAGCCACCCTGATCTCAAGACAGCTACTAGGACTATGTCTTCACCAGCCACCCTGATCTTAAGACAGCTACTAGGACTATGTCTTCACCAGCCACCCTGATCTTAAGACAGCTACTAGGACTATGTCCTCACCAGCCACCCTGATCTCAAGACAGCTACTAGCACTATGTCCTCACCAGCCACCCTGATCTCAAGACAGCTACTAGGACTATGTCCTCACCAGCCACCCTGATCTTAAGACAGCTACTAGGACTATGTCTTCACCAGCCACCCTGATCTCAAGACAGCTACTAGGACTATGTCCTCACCAGCCACCCTGATCTCAAGACAGCTACTAGGACTATGTCTTCACCAGCCACCCTGATCTTAAGACAGCTACTAGGACTATGTCTTCACCAGCCACCCTGATCTCAAGACAGCTACTAGGACTATGTCCTCACCAGCCGCCCTGATCCTAAAGACAGCTACTAGCACTATGTCCTCACCAGCCACCCTGATCTCAAGACAGCTACTAGGACTATGTCCTCACCAGCCGCCCTGATCCTAAAGACAGCTACTAGGACTATGTCCTCACCAGCCACCCTGATCTCAAGACAGCTACTAGGACTATGTCCTCACCAGCCACCCTGATCTCAAGACAGCTACTAGCACTACATACCTGGTTCAAATAATCGAAGCTTGATGATGAGTTGATTATTAGATTTAGATGTGTAGTGCTTGGGCAAAAACACAACTTTCCCCCCCTGGGGTCCAGGGACCGGGATTGGTTAGCGCTGTGGTAAGGGTCGACAGTGTTTGCACTGACATCATCAGCCAACAACCCCACACAACACTGAGCGTTACCCATGAGCCAACAGCTCAGTAAGACGAGAGAACATTCAGACCAGAAGACACTCAGACAAGAACAAGCATGGCCTGTAAATAGAACAAAACAACGGTAAGCCTTTGTGTATTGTATACAACACTGTAATGGTAAGCCACGGCTGACGGTCAATGTCAAAATTGTCTTCATGTTTTATGAACCTGTCATAATAGTGGTAATATTACCGAACATAGCAGAGAGACTCTCTACACAGGACAAAGCATAAAGACAATACACACTGATTGACTGATCTGTTAATAACCTGCACTGAGACACAGAACACAACAAGCTGCACAGTTTAGTAACAATGTGACAGGCAGTACTGCCACTACAGTACACACAACAAGCACAATCAGACACCACCTAACACAAAGTCACACTGACACACCATGCCCTGTACTATACTATACCTTCATGGGATAGCCTGTTACCCATGTCATATAGATATACCTACAGCAGCAGTATCTGTCTGAACGAGAGAGTTACTGCTCTCTGTCTTCTCATGTCAGTGACCTACTAGCCTCAGCTACAGGCTGTGGGTACAGACGGCAGGGTGAAGTGGAACCAACCTGGGAAGAGAGGGCAGCGTTTGAGGAGCGGAGAGCAGCAGGAGGACGAGGAGGCCCGGAGAGGAGGGCAACAGCACCACGCCATGTGTACCCGGCAGCTTACAGCTCCTAGAAATCAATGATGCCAACTGCTCTCAGCTACTAGGCTTTCAGACTGACTGTCTGGTGGTCTGGTGGTCTGGCGGTCTGGCGGTCTGGCGGTCTGGCAGTCTGGCGGTCTGGCAGTCTGGCGGTCTGGCGGTCTGGCAGTCTGGCTCTGTCTATTTTTCTCAGAGGCAGCACTCACTTTCACTCTCTCTTGTTCTGAGCTATCTCTCTCTCTCCAGTGTAGGATGTCTGCTCTGTCGCTCTCTGTAGAGCTTATTCCTGTATCTCTATCACCCCTTCTATTCTCTATTACAATTCTCTCTCTCATTCTCTCTCCCCTCTTTCTCTGGAAATTCATCTCTCCTGTCCGCCCCCCCCACCATCACCCACCTCTCTCTCTCTCTCTCTCCCTCTCTCTCTCTCTCTCTCTCTCTTCTCCTCTCTCTCTCTCTCTCTCTCTCTCTCTCTCTCTCTCTCTCTCTCTCTCTCTTCTCTCTCTCTCTCTCTCTCCTCCTCTCTCTCTCTCTCTCTCTCTCTCTCTCTCTCTCTTCTCTCTCTCTCTTCTCTCTCTCTCTCTCTCTCTCTCTCTCTCTCTCTCTCTCTCTCTCTCTCTCTCTCGCTGCTGCCCAGTCTATGAACACAAAGCACTCTCTTCTGATGGCATGTGTGTGTGGGCTGGTCAGTGAGAGAGAGTGTGTGTGTGGTCACTGAGTGTGTGTGTGTGTGTGTTTGTGTGTATGGTCACTGAGTGTGTGTGTGTTTGTATGGTCACTGAGTGTGTGTGTGTTTGTGTGTATGGTCACTGAGTGTGTGTGTGTTTGTGTGTATGGTCACTGAGTGTGTGTGTGTTTGTGTGTATGGTCACTGAGTGTGTGTGTTTGCGTGTGACTCCTTACTGTAAGTCTCTCTGGATACGAGCGTCTGCTAAATGACTAGAATGTAAGTATTGAAACTTCATGTTGCAGCAGTACTGAATCAAGAGTTGTGCAACACCTTGCCAGAAACAGGAAGCATTGTCAAACAGTTTGAAAAACATTTTTATGGTGTTTTGAGTGCAGAATTAGATCCCTTCTTCTGGATTTTCCAAATGCTGTAAATGAGATTCCCTCCTCTTATTGTTTATTCCCTCCTCTTATTGTTTATTCCCTGTTCTTATTGTTTATTCCCTCCTCTTATTGTTTATTCCCTCCTCTTATTGTTTATTCCCTCCTCTTATTGTTTATTCCCTGTTCTTATTGTTTATGCCCTGTTCTTATTGTTTATTCCCTCCTCTTATTGTTTATTCCCTGTTCTTATTGTTTATTCCCTCCTCTTATTGTTTATTCCCTCCTCTTATTGTTTATTCCCTCCTCTTATTGTTTATGCCCTCCTCTTATTGTTTATTCCCTGCTCTTATTGTTTAATTCCCTGTTCTTATTGTTTATTCCCTCCTCTTATTGTTTATTCCCTCCTCTTATTGTTTATTCACTCCTCTTATTGTTTATTCCCTGCTCTTATTGTTTATTCCCTGTTCTTATTGTTTATTCCCTCTTATTGTTTATTCCCTGTTCTTATTGTTTATTCCCTCCTCTTATTGTTTATTCCCTCCTCTTATTGTTTATTCCCTCCTCTTATTGTTTATTCCCTCCTCTTATTGTTTATTCCCTCCTCTTATTGTTTATTCCCTGCTCTTATTGTTTATTCCCTGCTCTTATTGTTTATTCCCCCCTCTTATTGTTTATTCCCTCTTATTGTTTATTCCCTCCTCTTATTGTTTATGCCCTGTTCTTATTGTTTATTCCCTCCTCTTATTGTTTATTCCCTGTTCTTATTGTTTATTTCCTGTTCTTATTGTTTATTCCCTGCTCATATTGTTTATTCCCTGTTCGTATTGTTTATTCCCTCCTCTTATTGTTTATTCCCTCTTATTGTTTATTCCCTCCTCTTATTGTTTATTCCCTCTTATTGTTTATTCCCTCCTCTTATTGTTTATTCCCTCCTCTTATTGTTTATTCCCTACTCTTATTGTTTATTCCCTCCTCTTATTGTTTTTTGCCTGTTCTTATTGTTTATTCCCTGTTCTTATTGTTTATTTCCTGTTCTTATTGTTTATTCCCTCCTCTTATTGTTTATTCCCTGCTCGTATTGTTTATTCCCTGTTCGTATTGTTTATTCCCTCCTCTTATTGTTTATTCCCTCTTATTGTTTATTCCCTGCTCTTATTGTTTATTCCCTGTTCTTATTGTTTATTCCCTCCTCTTATTGTTTATTCCCTCTTATTGTTTATTCCCTGCTCTTATTGTTTATTCCCTCCTCTTATTGTTTATTCCCTCCTCTTATTGTTTATTCCCTCCTCTTATTGTTTATTCCCTCATTGTTTATTCCCTCCTCTTATTGTTTATTCCCTGTTCTTATTGTTTATTCCCTCCTCTTATTGTTTATTCCCTCCTCTTATTGTTTATTCCCTCTTATTGTTTATTCCCTCTTATTGTTTATTCCCTGCTCTTATTGTTTATTCCCTGCTCTTATTGTTTATTCCCTCCTCTTATTGTTTATTCCCTCCTCTTATTGTTTATTCCCTGCTCTTATTAACTAAAAAGCAGACCCTCATTTGCATAAAAAACGAATTCAAACTATATCTAGCATAAAGAAAACTGATCAATGAATGCTTGCCTTGGACTATTAGCATAGCAGCCATTATGAAATGCTACACAAAACCAGTGGTGGAAAAAGTACCCAATTGTCATACTTGTGTAAAAGTAAAGATACCTTAATAGAAAAAGACTAAAGTAAAAGTGAAAGTCACCCAGTGAAATTGTCACGTTCCTGACCTGTTTTTCCTTTTTCTTGTATTTATTTAGTTGGTCAGGGCGTGAGTTGGGGTGGGTTGTCTATGTGTTATTTTCTATGTTGGGATGTTTGTGTTCGGCCGGGTATGATTCTCAATCAGAGACAGCTGTCAATCGTTGTCCTGATTGAGAATCATACTTAGGCAGCCTGTGATTCACGTGTGTTTTGTGGGTGTTTGTATCTCGTGTCTGTATTCGTGCCACACGGGACTGTTTGTCGGTTCGTTTCTCTTTTGTCATTTTGTTTCATTAGTGTTCCGGTTATTTTTGTTAATAAATAATCATGGACACAAACCACTCCGCATATTGGTCTGATCCTTCTCGCCTCTCCTCCTCGTCCGAGGAGGAGGATTACGACGACCGTTACAGAAATACTACTTGAGTAAAAGTCTAAAAGTATTTGGTTTTAAATATAAGTATAAAAGGTTAATTTAATTTCTAAAATATACTTAAGTATCAAAAGTAAAAGTAAAAGTATAAATCATTTCAAATTCCTTCTATTAAGCAAAGTGGATGGCACCATGTTCTTGTTTTTATTTACGGATAGCCAGGGTCACACTCCAACACTCAGACATTATGTACGTATAGCCAGGGTCACACTCCAACACTCAGACATTATGTACAGAGAGCCAGGGTCACACTCCAACACTCAGACATTATGTACGTATAGCCAGGGTCACACTCCAACACTCAGACATTATGTACGTATAGCCAGGGTCACACTCCAACACTCAGACATTATGTACGTATAGCCAGGGTCACACTCCAACACTCAGACATTATGTACGTATAGCCAGGGTCACACTCCAACACTCAGACATTACTACAGATAGCCAGGGTCACACTCCAACACTCAGACATTATGTACAGATAGCCAGGGTCACACTCCAACACTCAGATGTTATTTACAAAAGATGCATTTGTGTTTAGTGAGTCCGCCAGGCCAGAGGCAGTAGGGGTGACCACGTTAATTTTACAATTTCCTTGTTCTGCTAAGCATTCAAAATGTTTTGACTACTTTGGGTTGTCAGGGAAAGCGTATGGAGTAAAAAGCACAATATTTTCTTTAGGAATGTAGTGAAGTAAAAGTAAAAGTTGTCAAAAATATATATAGTAAAGTAAAGTACAGATACCCCAAAAACAACTCAAGTAGTACTTTAATTAAAGTACTTTACATTACCGCACAAAACACATGTTCTTGTTAAGTGAAGTCCTTTTCTGTTTTCTTCTTCGATGTGATAACATTTGGTATTTCACATTTTAATTGACGCACACTTCCTTGGA
>NW_024061531.1:360958-413458 GCF_016432855.1 Salvelinus namaycush
GCATATAACTAGCAGGACTGTGTTGCTCCATCTGTTGAAATATTACTAGCAGGACTGCGCTCCATCTGTAAAATATAAATAGCAGGACTGTTGCTCCATCTGTTGAAAATTACTAGCAGGACTGCGCTCATCTGTTGAAATATTACTAGCAGGGCTGTCGATCACATCTGTAAATATAACTAGCAGGACTGTTGCGCCGTCTGTTGAAATATTACTAGCAGGACTGTCGCTCCATCTGTTAAATATTACTAGCAGGGACTAGTTGCTCCATCTGTTGAAATATAACTAGCAGGACTGTCGCTCCATTGTTAAAACATTAACTAGCAGGGATGTGCTACATCGGTTAAAAATATAACTAGAAGGACTGTTGCCCCATCTGTTGAAATATACAGCAGGGACTGTTTGCACATCTGTTGAAATATTATACAGGACTGTCGCTCCATCTGTTAAAATATAACTAGCAGGACTGTGCCAATCTGTTGAAAATTACTAGCAGGAATGTTTCCATCTGTGAAATATTACTCGGCAGGATGCGCTACATCTGTTAAAAATATAAACTAGCATGTAACTGTCGCTCATCTGTTAAAATATAACTAGCCAGGACTGTTGCTCCATCTGTTGAAATATACTAGCAGGGACTGTCGCTTCCATCTGTTAAAATAATAACTAGAAGGACTGTGGCTCCATCTGTGAATATACTATGCAGCGACTGTTGCTCCATCTTGAAATATAACTAGCAGGACTGTGCCATCTGTTGAAATAAACTAGCAGGACTGTTGCTCCATTCGTTGAAAATATACTAGCAGGATGTGCTCAATCTGTGAAATATAACTAGCAGGGAATGGCTCCATCTGTTGGAAATTATAGCAGGATGTTGCTCATCGTAAAAATATTACTAGCAGGGACTGTGCTCCATCTTGAATATAAAATTAGCAGGACTGTTCTACATCGGTTGAAATATCTATAGCAGGACTGTTTGCTCCTCTGTGGGGAATATACTAGCAAGGGACTGTGCTCCATCTTCTGTTGAAATATAAACTTAGCAGGATGTGGTCTCCACTGTGGGAATAACTAGCAGGACTGTTGCTCCATCTGTTGAAATATTACTGCAGGACTGTGCTCATCTGTGAAATATATCGCGGGACTGTTGTTCCAGCGGTTGCAGGCTGAAACACGCAAACAAATCATGTCCAGACTGACTCTGTATGTAGCGTGTATTATGTGATCTTGTGGTTGTTTTGCTTTTTAAGGTTTGAGATTATTTCTGATACGAAAAGCACTACATAAGTGAATTAAATGATTAAAAAACTACTTTGGGATCGGTGTCCCTTCAACGGGATGTTGAGCTAACGTAGCTAACGGAATTAGCATGAGTGTAAGTATCAAAGCATTTTTTTCCAGGACATAGACATATCTGCTCATTTTCAGAAAGCTTAAATTCTGTTAATCTACCTGCACTGGTCAATTACAGTAGCTCTTACAGTGAAAGAATACCATGCCTTGTTTGAGGAGAGGCACAATTGTGAGCATGAAAAATTAGTAGGTGCATTCACGGAGTCTTGATACCAACATTTTGAACAGGAATGCAATGGTTATTGGATCAGTCTAAAAACGTTGGCAAATACACTGACTGCCATCTAGTGGCCAAATCTAACTACAGCTGGGATGGAAAATACAATTATGGGCATTCTCTGCCTTTCAAAGATGATGGTATAAAAAATACAAAGAACGGTTGTTTTTGTTCTTTGTATTATCTTTTTACCGATCTATTGCTGTTATATTCGCTACATCTTGAACATTGCACAAACTCAAATTTCCCTTCAAATGGTACCAAGAATTTGCACCTTGCTCAGGTCCTGAGCTATGCAGTTAATAGATGTGGCAGGTCATTTAGGCGGAAATGAAAAAAAGGGCGGATCATAAGAGGATTTTTTTTTTTTTTAAGTAAATAAAAGTAATTCAGTGTTTACTTCCGCAGACAGATTATCATGAAATCAGCCTGCGTTAGACTTTGAAAGTGAACTCTGAGAGAGATATCCCCACACACATACGAGAACCTCCAGAGAACCTCCATTAGAAGAGGTAAGATTACACAAGACAAAGAGGAGATAGAGTGAGAAGGGACACGGCAGATCAATTAACAATGTGTGAGCGGGTGAGCTTTTGACTTTTGATACTTAAAAAATCTATCCCTTCCTCCCTCTATTATCTGGTAGGATATCACTAGTTTCCCAGACCCAGGCCAAGGCCTATCCGGGCCTAAAGAGCACTTTCATCAGGGAATCTCCCATTAAGTAGGACAGAGTATCCGGTTCGAAATTTTGGTCTTATTTGTTATGTATCAACTTATTGAAACAAGTAGGGCAGTTGAGAGCAAGTTTATTTACAACTGCGACCTGACCAAGATAAAGCAAAGCAGTGCAACAAAAACAACAAACAGAGTTACACATAAAACAAACATAAGTCAATAACACAAAACACCTTAAAAGAAAACTTTAACAGGGATTCTCCATAAGTGAGTAGTTATAGTATCACTGGTCTAAAGAGCATTTTCAACTGGGATTTCCATTAAGCAGCTTTGAGTCCTAGCATAATTCCCATGTCCAGGAACCGTCCCAAAAGGCCTATGCTGAGTTTGCCATCCTACGTATTCGTTTACTCTCAAGCCATTTCCATGAATCAGAGAGGGAGCTTTGTAGAGATGTGATCGACAGAGTGTAAAATGACACAACATGTAACTCAGCTCAGCTTAACTGCTGATGAGATGCCTTGATTTGATTACTTTCGTTCTCTGTGTGTGTGTGTGTGTGTGTGTGTGTGTGTGTGTGTGTGTGTGTGTGTGTGTGTGGTGTGTGTGTGTGTGTGTGTGTGTGTGTGTGTGTGTGTGTGTGTGGGTGTGTGTGTGTGTGTGTGTGTGTGTGTTGTGTCATCCACTGATGCTTTTGGCAAGTCAGCAAAGCCTCCATTACCTCACCCAGGCTTCACAACAGGACTTCTAGAATTCTTATTTTAGTTGCGGGCGGGCTTTGTGGCGACAAAATTTCTGATAAATACTTAAGTAATGTTACTTAATTAACATTTCCACAGTCATTTCATTCCATTGAGAAACTCTGTAAAAAATGATTATAGTGAAATATTTCCACTGAAGAAAATCAACAGTCTAAAAGGCTTTTGAGGTCCTTTCAAGCTAATGCTCAAGAGGAGAAATAACGGAACCTGAATCACTGCTGCTTATGGGAACGTTTTCAACAACATCTTTACATGTTTGACTACAGTAACAGTATACCTCTAACTTGACGCTTAAAGGTGTCCATTTTGTGAAGATGTGTCATTGTAATAATAGGCTCTGAGCCTCAACCCCACTGCAGGCAGCGGCTACTATATACGGCCCTCATGGAACACTGAGGGTGGGTCACTTAGAGCGCAGAGCTAACGTATACAGAGCAGGAACACTGAGGGGTTGTCACATTATCAGGCAAGCTACTGTATACAGAGCAGGAACACTGAGGGGGGTCCCATTAGCAGGCGAGTCACTGTACACGAAGGAACATGAGGGTTGGTCATTAGCAGGTTAGAGTACGTATACAGAGAGGAACACTGGGGGGTATACACTTAGCTGCAGAGCTACTGTTAAGAGCCAGGAACCTGGAGGGGTTCACTTAGCGGCTAGCTACTGAATACCTCAGGCGAGGACACTGAGGTGGGTCATTAGCAGGCAGAGAATCTCGTATAACAGTAGTAGGAACATGAGGGGGGTCCACACTAGGGCAGAGCTACGTATACAGAGCAGAACACTGAGGGGCGTCCAGTTAGCAGTCAGAGCTACTATATACGAGCAGGAACACCTGAGGGGGTCACATTAGTCAGGCGAGCTACTGCAATACAGAGCAGTAACACGCGTGTGGGTCACATTAGCAGCGAGTACTGTATAAGAAGCTGGAAACGAGGGGTATGGTCACATTAGAGCAGAGCTACTATATAACAGAGGGATACAGAGGGGTGGGTCACATTAGCATGCAGAGCTACTGAATACCGAAGGCTGAACACTGAGGGTGGACCATTACATGCAGAGCTACTGGTATACAGAGCAGGAACACTAGAGGTGGGTCATTAGCAGGTAGGAGCTACTGTATGACAGAGGCAGGAAACACGAGGGTGGGTCACATTAGAAGGCGAGCTCTACTGAAGTACAGAGCAGGAACACTGAGTGTGGGTCACATTAGCAGGCAGAGCACTGAATACAGATCAGGGAACACTCAGGGTTGGTACTCATTAGCAGCAGAGCTACATGTATACGAGCAGGAACACTCAGGTTGGTTCACATTCGCAGGCAGATCATGAATACAGAGCAGGAACACTCCGGGTTGGTCCAACAATTCTTAGAAGGCAGAGCTACTGAATAAGAGCAGACATACGAGGTGGGTCATTCACAGCTGGAACACACAGACACCACACACAAGGGGTGTCAGTACCACCACAAAATCTGAGGGGGCACTCAAGTAAGCAAGGATGGACTGGTCCTCGAAAAAAGTGGCTAGCCCCTTCGGAAAAATGGACAATTAGAATTTTTTAACTGCTGAAAAGCTTTTCTAGAGCATAAATCAAATATTTTATTGTTTGTGCAACTAAGCTAATATCTTGAGTTGTCTGTATCCTCCTGACCTGGTGTTAGTTCTTTACAACAGGAGTGCTAGACTTATGCTTCTTGTTTATGGATTGCTTCTGTTTCACAGAATTTTAGATGGAAAGCATGTTCTCTGCATCTCTGCTTAAAATCTGGATAACCGAGTGACAGAGATGAGTCTTATTCAGGTATTGTAATTGCTTCAATTTCATTTTTTTCTTTCTCGTTTCCTCCCTTTCTCTCTCCCGATTCATGGGTGTCCATTAGTTAGTTACAGTATTGTCTCATCGCGCAACTCCGTATGGATCGGGAGAGGCGAAGGTCGAGAGCCGGTGTCCCCCGAAACACGTACCCCAACCAAGCAGCACTGCGTCTTGACACAGTGCACACTTAACCAGGAAGCCACCGCACACATGTGTCGGAGGAAACACTGTTGCACAGCTGGCGACGGTGTGCAGCGTGCACTGCGCCCGGCCTGCACAGGAGTCACTAGTTCACAACGGGACAGGACTCCCAGTCGACCAAACCTCCCTAACCCGGACGACGCTGGGCCAACTTGTGCGCTGCCCGGGTCTCCGGACGCGTGCAACAGAGCCTGGACTCAAACCCAGAATCTCTAGTGGCACAGCTAGCACTGCGATGCAGTGCCTTAGACCACTGTGCCACTCGGGAGGCAGTGCTTGCTTTTCAAAGTCTACCACTCTTGCAAGCAGGAAGCCAGCTAAGATAGTTAGACAAGCTAGCTACTCTAACTTGATTGATAGCCTGAATGAAATGACTTCTTGGTAGCTACATGTATAGGGTGAAGATCGGGAACATAATTTACATAAATTTCATACCCCAGAGTCAGGACTTTGTAGAAGACCTTGGAAGTGATTACACGCTCTGAGTCTCTAAGAGCTTTCCACACCACGATCGTGCAACATTTGCTATTATTATTCAAAAGTCTTCAAGCTCTGTCAAATTGGTGGTGATCATTGCTAGACAACCATTTTCAGTTCTTGCCATAGATTTTCAAGTAGATTAAGTCAAAACTGTAACTTGGCCCATTCACTGTCTATTTGGTAAGCAACTCCAGTTTTAGTTATCGTCTGCTGAAAGGTGAATTAATCTCCTAGTGTCTGGTAGAAAGCAGACTGAACCAGGTTTTCTCTAGGTTGTGCCTGGCTTAGCACATTCCGTTTATATTTAAATCCGAAAACTCCCCAGTCCTTAATGATTACCAGCATACCCATAGCATGCTGCTGCAGCCACCACTATGCTTGAACATATGGAGTGGTACTCAGTAAGTGGGAGGCGGGTAGCCTATTGTTAGAGCGTTGGCCAATAACTGAAGATTGCTGGATCGATCCCCGAGCTGACAAGGTAAAAATATTCACTCTATTTTTTTTAAATGTTCTACTGTGAAAAGTTTGTTTGCTCCTTGAAATTAATTACATTTCTGTCCATTTACATAGCCAGCCAGAGAGATATCCGGTATGTGTTGGCTGCTGAGAATTAAACAGAAATACAGCCAAATGCATAATGGGCATGACTATACTGCACACACATACGCCTACTTTAGATATTAGCTTCCACACGACTACGTGACATGACTAATGGTTAAGTTATAAGAATGAAACTTGCAGTGTGGGAAATCCAATAGCATCCGTGGACAGGGACACAGGGGTTGCCCTGGAGGACAGTACAGTATTAAGATCTGTTTGACGAATGGTTGTAAATACTGTATGTGTGTGGCTCCAGAGTCAAAATGCGGTCTGTTGTTTTAACCTTGGTTTTGGTGGAGGTCTGGCCTCGGCGAGGTCACAGCATGGAGGGTAGTTAATCACACACTAAGCACACACACAACTCACAGAAAATTGTGCACACACACCCACAAAACACTGGCCAGGACTCTGGAAGGGCAGTGAGTGAGGACAGTTGACAGAGTGGTGCTGGTTGCTGTCGTCTCAGTGAGTGAAGATGGTGCCTCCATGGGTCTCTGTAGTCTCAGTGAGTGGGCAAGTTACCCGAGTAGTGTTCGGGTGTCTGTCATCTCAGTTAGTGCGGAGAGAGATAGAGTGGTGTGTGGGTGTCTGTCATCTCAGTGAGTGGGGACATTAGACAGAGTGGTTGTCTGGGTGTCAGTCGACTCAGTGGGGGACAGTAGATAGAGTGGTGTCTGGGTCTGTCGACTCAGTAGTGGGGACATTAGACAGAGTGGTGTCTGGTGCAGTCATCTCAGTGAGTGGGGACATTAGACAGGTGGTGTCTGGGTGTCTGTCGACTCAGTGAGTGGGACAGTGATAAGTGGTGTGTGGGTGTCTGTCATCTCAGTGAGTGGGGACATTAGACAGAGTGGTTTTGGTGTCAGTCGACTCAGTGAGTGGGGACAGTAGATAGAGTGGTGTCTGGGTGCCAGTCGACTCAGTGAGTGGGACAGTAGATAGAGTGGTGTCTGGGTGTCTGTCGTACAGTGAGTGGGACAGTAGATAGAGTGGTGTCTTGGTGTCTGTCGACTCAGTAAGTGGGGACCAGTAGATAGAGTGGTGTCTGGGTGTCTGTCGATTCAGTAAGTGGGGATGTAGATAGAGTGGTGTGTTGGGGTCAGTCGACTCAGTAAAGTGGGGACATTAGACCGAGTGGTGAGTATGGTGGCTGTAGACTCGGTGTGTAAAAGGTGTCTGGGGGACATTAGACAGAGAGTGGTTGTCTGGGTGTCAGTCGACTCAGTGAGTGGGGACATTAGACAGAGTGGGTCTGGGTGTCAGTCGACTCAGTGAGGGGACAGTAGATAGAGTGGTGTCTGGGTGTCTGGGGACTCAGTTAAGTGGGGGACATTAGACAGAGTGGTGTCTGGAGTGTCAGTCGACTCAGTGAGTGGCGACAGTAGATAGAGTGGTGTCTGGTGTCAGTCGACTCAGTGAGTGGGGACAGTAGACAGAGGGTGTCTGGGTGTCTGTCATCTCAGTGAGGGGGACATTAGACAGAGTGGTGTCGGGTGTCAGTCGACTCAGTGAGTGGGGACAGTAGATAGAGTGTGTCTGGGTGTCAGTCGACTCAGTGAGTGGGGACAGTAGCTAGATGGTGTCTGGTTCTGTCGACTCAGTAAGTGGGGACATTAGACAGAGTGGTGTCTGGGTTGTCATTCGACTCAGTGAGTGGCGACAGTAGATGAGTGGTGTCTGGGTGTCGTCGACTCAGTGAGGGGGACAATAGACAGAGTGGTGTTGGGTGTCTGTCATTCAGTGGGACATAGCAGAGTGGTGTGTTCTGGGTGTCAGTCGACTCAGTAAGTGGGGACAGTAGAGGAAGTGGTGTCTGGGTGTCAGTCATACTCAGTGAGTGGGGATATTAGACAGAGTGGTGTTGGGTGTCTGTCACTCAGTGATGTGGGGATATGTAGACGAGTGGTGTCTGGGTGTCTGTCGTACTCAGTGAGTGGGGACAGTAGATAGAGTGGTGTCTGGGGTGTCTTCGACTCGTGAGTGGGGATAGTAGATAGAGTGGTGTCTGGGTCGTCATTTCAGTAGAGTGTGTTGGTGCTGTCGACTCAGTAAGTGGGGATAGGAGATAGATTGGTGTCTGGGTGTCTGTCGACTCAGTAAGTGGGATAGTAGATAGAGTGGTGTCTGGGGTGTCTGTCGACTCAGTAAGTGGGGAGTAGATGAGTTGTGTCTGGGTGTCTGTCGTCTCATGAGGGTGGAAGAAAGTGGTGTCTGGGTGATTGTGTGTCTGGGTGTCTGTCGACTCATAAGTGGGTAGTAGATAGAGTGGTGTCTGGTGTATGGGTGTCTTGACTCAGGAAGTGGGATAGTAGATAGAGTGGTCTGGTGTCTGTAGTCTCAGTGAGTGGGGATAGTAGATAGAGTGGTGTCTGGGTGTCCTGGGTGTCTGTCGACTCAGTAAGGGGGGCATAGTAGATAGTAGTGGGTGTAGGGTGGGTCTGTCGACTCACATAAGTGGGGACATTAGACAGAGTGGTGTCTGGGTGTCAGCGACTCAGTGAGTGGGGACAGTAGATAGAGTGGTGTCTGGGTGTCAGTCGACTCAGTGAGGGGACAGTAGACAGAGTGGTGTCTGGGGTGCAGTTCTGTCATCTCAGTAAGTGGGACGTAGATAGAGTGGTGTCTGGGGTCTGTCATCTCAGTAATGTGGGGAGTAGACAGAGTGGTGTCTGGGTGTCTGCATCTAGTTAGTGCGGAGAGTAGATAGAGTGGTGTCGGGTGCGTCACTCGTGAGTGGGACATTGACAGAGTGGTTCTGGATGTCAGTCGACTCAGTGAGTGGGGACAGTAGATAGAGTGGTGCTGGGTGTCAGTTCAAACAGTAAGTTGGGGACAGTAGACTAGAGTGTGTCTGGGTATCTGTCATCTCAGTAGTGCGGCGAGTAGATAGAGTGGTGTGTGGGTGTCTGTCATCTCAGTGAGTGGGGATAGTAGACAGATGTGGGTCTGGGTGTCTGTCACTTAGTTAGGCGGGAGTAGCAGAGTGGTGTCTGGGTCAGCGATCTCAGTGAGTGGGGACAATTAGACAGAGTGGGTTCTGGGTGTCTGTCGATTCAGTAAGTGAGTGATAGTAGATCAGAGTGGTGTTGGGTGTCGTCGACTCAGTAAGTGGGGACAGTAGATAGAGTGGTGTCTGGGTGTCTGTCGACTCTGTAAGTGGGGACAGTAGATAGATAGTGTCTGGGGGTCTGAGACTAGTGAGGGACAGTAGATGAGTGGTGTGGGTGTCTGTCGACTCAGTGAGTGGTGGATAGTAGATAGAGTGGTGTCTGGGTGTCTGTCATTCAGTAGACAGGGTGTCTGGTGTCTGTCGACTCAGTAAGTGGGGATAGTAGATAGAGTGGTGTCTGGTCGTCTGTCATTTCAGTTAGACTGTGGTGTCTGGGTTGTCTGCGACTCAGTAAGTGGGGATAGTAGATGGAGTGGTGTCTGGGTGTCTGTCGTCTCAGTGAGTGGGGATAAGCAAAGAGTGTGTGTCCTGGGTGTCTGGTGTCTGTACTCAGTGAAGTGGGGATAGTAGATAGAGTGTTGGGTGTCTGTCTGGGTGTCTGTCGACTCAGTAAGTGGGGATAGTAGATAGAGTGGGTCTGGGTGGTCTGGGTGTCTGTCGACTCAGTAAGTGGGGATAGTAGATAGAGTGGTGTCTGGGTGTCTGTCGTCTCAGTGAGTGGGATAGTAGAGAGTGGTTGTCTGGGTTGTGTGTCAGGGTCCGACTCAGTAAGTGGGGATAGTAGAAGAGTGGGTCTGGGTGTCTGTCGACTCAGTGAGTGGGGATAGTAGATAGAGTGGTGTCTGGTGTCTGGGTGTCTGTCGACTCAGTAAGTGGGGCATAGAGATAGAGTGTTGTCTGGGTGTCTGTCGACTCATAAGTGGGGGGACATTAGACGAGTGGTGTCTGTGTGTCAGTCGACTCGGAGTGTGGACAGTAGATAGAGTGGTGTCTGGGTGCTCAGTCGAATCAGTACGTGGGGACAGTAGACAGATGGTGTCTGGGGTCAGTCGGACTCATGTAAGGTGGGACAGTATAGAGTGGTGTCTGGGTGTCGTCGGACTCAGTAAGTGGGCAGTAGACAGAGTGGTGTCTGGTGTCTGTTCATCTCAGATAGTGCGGAGAGTAGATAGATGGTGTTCTGGGGTGTCGTTCGACTCAGTGAGTGGGACATTAGACAGAGTGGTGTCTGGGTGTCAGTCGACTCAGTAGTGGGAATAGTAGAGTGGTGTCTGGGTGTCAGTCAACTCAGTAATGGGGGACAGTAGACAGCGTGGTGTCTGGTTCTGTGATCTCAAGTTAGGGGAGAGGATAGAGTGGTGTTTGTTGGGTGTCGTCATCTCAGTGAGTGGGGATAGTAGACAGAGTGGTGTCTGGTGTCTGTCATGCTAGTTAGGTGGGAGAGTAGACAGATGGTGTCTGGTGTCAGTATCTCAGTA
The DNA here is from genome assembly GCF_016432855.1 of Salvelinus namaycush. Classification (NCBI taxonomy): domain Eukaryota; kingdom Metazoa; phylum Chordata; class Actinopteri; order Salmoniformes; family Salmonidae; genus Salvelinus; species Salvelinus namaycush. The sequence continues at coordinate 371,498 of NW_024061531.1, forward strand.
GTGGGGACAGTTAGCAGTGGTGTCTGGGTGTCTGTCGACTCAGTAAGGGGATAGTAGAAGAGTGGTGTCTGGGTGTCAGTCGACTCAGTAACGTGGGGACAGTAGATAGAGTGGTGTGCGGGTGTCTGTCGACTCCTAAGTGGGACACGTAGTATAGATAGTGTACGGGTGTCTTGTCGACTCAGTGAGTGGGGACAGTCGATAGAGTGGTGTCTGGGTGTCTGTCGAACTCAGTGTGGGGATAGTAGATAGAGTGGTGTCTGGGTGTCGTCATTTCGTTAGATGGTGTCTGGGTGTCTGTCGATCAGTAAGTGGGGATAGTAGAGTAGGAGTGGTGTTGGGTGTTGTCATGTTCAGTAGAGTGGTGTATGGGTGTCTGTGATCAGTAACGTGAGGGATAGTAGATAGAGTGGTGGTCTGGGTGTCTGTCATTATAGTAGAGTGGTGTCTGGGGTGTGTCTGTCGACTCAGTAAGTGGGGATAGTAGATAGAGTAGTGTTCTGGGTGTCTGTCGCTCAGTGAGTGGGACAGTAGATAGAGTGTGGGTGTGTTTGGGTGTCTGTCGACTCAGTGAGTGGGGATAGTAATAGAGTGGTGTCTGGGGTCTGTCGTCTAGTTAGAGTGTGGTGTCTGGGTGTCTGTCGACTCAGTAAGTGGGATAGAGATAGAGGGTGCTGGTGTCTGTCGATCAGAAGTGGGGATAGTAGATGGAGTGGGTGTCGGGGCTGTCATCCAGTGATGGGGATAGTAGATAGAGTGGTGTCTGGGTGTCTGTCGACTCAGTAAGTGGGGATAGTAGATAGATGGTCTGGGTGTCTGGTGTCTGTCGACTCAGGTAAGTGGGGATAGTAATAGAGTGGGTGTCTGGGTGTCTGTCGTCTCATGAAGTGGGGATAGTAGATAGAGGGTGTCTGGGTGTCTGGTGTCTGTGCCTCAGTAAGTGGGATAGTAGATAGAGTGGTGTTGGGTGTCTGTCGACTCAGTGAGTGGGGATAGTAGTAGAGTGGTGTCTGGGTGTCTGGGTGTCTGTCGACTCAGTAAGTGGGGAGTAGATAGAGTGGTGTTGGGTCTGTCTGTCGACTCAGTAAGTGGGGATAGTAGATAGAGTGGTGTCTGGGTGGTCTGGTGTCGTGACTCAGTAGTGGGATAGTAGATAGAGTGGGTTGGGTGTCTGGTGTCTTGTCGACTCAGTAAGTGGGGATAGTAGATAGAGTGGTGTCTGGGTTCTGGGTGTCTGTCGACTCATAAGTGGGGATAGTAGAATAGAGTGGTGTCGTGTTGGGTGTCTGTCGACTCGTGAGTGGGGATAGTAGATAGAAGTGTGTTGGGTGTCTGGGTGCTCTGTCGACTCAGTAAGTGGGGATAGTGAGATAAGTGGTCTGGGTGTCTTTGTCGACTCAGTAAGTGGGGATAGTAGATAGAATGGTTGTCTGGGGTTCAGTGGTCGGTTCTGTTCACCTCAGTAAGTGGGGGATAGTAGATGAGTGTGTCTGGGTGTCTGGGTGTCTGTCGATCAGTTAAGTGGGGATGTAGATAGAGTGGTGTTGGGTGTCGGTGTCGTGACTCAGAAGTGGGGATAGTTAGATAGATGGTGTGGGTGTCTGGGTGTTCGTCGACTCAGTAAGTGGGGATAGTAGATAGATGGTGTCGGGGTGTCGGTGTCTGTCGGCAGTTAGTGGGGATAGTAGATAGAGTGGTGTCTGGGTGTCTGTCGAACTTCAGTAGAGTGGGATAGTAGATAGAGTGTGTCTGGGGTCTGCACTCAGTGAGTGGGGATAGTAGATAGAGTGGTGGTCTTGTGGTCTGTCATCTCAGTAGTGGGGATAGAGATAGAGTGGTGTCTGGTGTCTGTCGTTTCAGTAGTGGGGATAGGAGATAGAGTGTGTCTGGGGTCGTGTCGTCGACTCAGTAGTGGCGATCGTAGATAGAGTGGGCGTGCTGGGTGTCTGTCGACTCAGTAGTGGGGATAGTAGACAGAGTGGTGTCTGGGTGTCGGGTGTCTGTCGACTCAGTAGTGGGGAAGTAGATAGAGTGGTGTCTGGGTGTCTGCGACTCATAAGTGGGGAAATTAGACGAGGTGTCTGGTGTGTGATCAGTGAGTGGGGACAGTAGATAGAGTGGTGTCGGGTGTCAGTCGAACTCAGTAAGTGGGGGACAGTGACAGAGTGGTGCTGGGTGTCTGTCATCTCAGATAGTGCGGAGAGTAGATAGAGTGGTTCTGGGTGTCTGTCGATCAGTGAGTGGGGACATTAGACAGAGTGGTGTGCTGGGTGTCATGTAGACTCAGTGAGTGGGACAGTAAAGAGTGGTGTGGGGTCAGTCAACTCAGTAAGGGGGACAGTAGACAGAGTGGTGTCTGGGTGTCTGTCATCTCATGTAGTGCGGAGAGTAGATAGAGTGTGGTGGGTTGTCTGTCATCTCAGTGAGTGGGGACATTAGAACGAGTGGTGTCTGGGTGTCGGTCGACTCAGGAGTGGGGAAGTAGTAGAGGGTGTCGGGTGTCACGACTCAGAAGTGGTGGACAGTAGAAGAGGTGTGTCTGGTGTCTGTTCCAGTTAGTGCGTGAGATAGTGAGTGTGTGGGGGTCTGTCATCAGTAGTGGGGACATAGACAGAGGGGTGTCTGGGTGTCTGTCGACTCTAGTAGTGCGAGAGTAGAAGAGTGGTGTCTGGGTGTCGTCGATCAGAAGTGGGGAAGTAGACAGAGTGGTGTCTGGGTGTCTGTCACTATCAGTAGTGGGAAGTAGATAGAGTGGGTGTGGGTGTCTGTCATTCAGTGAGTGGGATAGTAGAAGAGTGGTGTCTGGGTGTCTGTCAGCTTAGTTATGGGAGAGTAGACAGAGTGTGTCTGGGTGTCGTCATCTCAGTGAGTGGGACAGTAGAAGAGTGGTGTCTGGGTGTCTGTCGGACTCAGTAGTGGGGATAGTAGATCAGAGGGTGTCGGGTGTCGTGCTCGTAATGGGACAGTAGAAGAGTGTGTTGGGTGTCTGTCGACTCATGAAGTTGGGGAAGTAGATAGAGTGGTGTCTGGGTGTCTGTCGATCAGTGAGTGGGGATAGTAGATAGAGTGGTGTCTGGGTGTCTGTAGGGATTTAGTTAGAGTGGTGTCTGGGTGTCTGTCGACTCAGTAAGTGGGGATAGTAGATAGAGGTGGTGTCTGGGTGTCTGTCAATGTCAGTGATAGAGTGTGTCTGGGTGTTCTGTCGAATCAGTAAGTGGGGATAGTAGTAGAGTAGTGTCTGGGTGTCTGTCGACTCAGTGATGGGAAGTAGATAGAGTGGTGTCTGGGTGTCTGTCTGCGACTCAGTGAGTGGGGATAGTAGATAGAGTGGTGTCTGGGTGTCTGTCATTCTCAGTAGAGTGTGTTGGGTGTCTGTCGATCAGTAAGTGTGGGATAGTAGATAGAGTGGTGTCGGGGTGTTGTCGACTCAGTAAGTGGGGATAGTAGATAGAAGTGGTGCCTGGGTTGTCTGTCGACTCAGATAAGGGGATAGTAGATGGAGTGGTGTCGGGTTGTCGTCATCTCAGTGAGTGGGGATAGTAGATAGAGTGGTGTCTGGGTGTCTTCGACTCAGTAAGTGGGATAGAGTAGTAGATGGTGTCGGGTTGGGTGTCTGTCGACTCAGTAAGTGGGATAGTAGATAGAGTGGTGTCTGGGTGTCTGGTGGTCTGTCGACTCAGTAAGTGGGGATAGTAGATAGAGTGTGTCGGGTGTCTGGGTGTCTGTCGACTCAGTAAGTGGGGATAGTAGATAGAGTGGTGTCTGGGTGGTCGGGTTCTGTCGACTCAGTAGTGGTAGTAGATAGAGTGGTGTCTGGGTGTCTGTCGACTCAGTAATGGGGATAGAGTAGAGTGGTGTCTGGTGTCTGTCGATCAGTAAGTGGGGATAGTAGATAGAGTGGTGTCGTGGGTGTCTGTCGACTCAGTAAGTGGGGTAGTAGATGGAGTGGGTGTCTGGGTGTCTGTCGTCTCAGTGAGTGGGGATAGTAGATAGAGTGGTGTGGGTGTTGGGTGTCTGTCGACTCAGTAAGTGGGATAGTAGTAGATGGTGTCTGGGTGTCTGGAATTCAGTGAGTGGGGATAGTAGATAGGTGGTGTCTGGTGTCTGGGTGTCTGTCGACTCAGTAGTGGGGTAGTAGATAGAGTGGTGTCTGGGTGTCTGTCGACTCATTAAGTGGGGACATTAGACAGAGTGGTGTCTGGGGTCAGTCGATCAGTGAGTGGGGACAGTAGATAGAGTGGTGTCGGGTGTGTCAGTAGACTCAGGAGTGGGGACAGTAGACAGAGTGGTGTCTGGGTCGTCGTGACTCAGTAAGTGGGTGACGTAAGATAGAGTGGTGTCTGGGTTTCAGTCGACAGTAAGTGGGGGCAGTAGACAGAGTGGTGTCTGGGTGTTGGCATCTCAGATAGTGCGGAGAGTAGATAGAGTGGTGTCTGGGTTCTGTCGAATCAGTGAGTGGGACATTGACAGGTGATGGTGTTGGTGTCAGTCGACTCAGGAGGGGGACAGTAGATAGAGTGGTGTCTGGGTGTCAGTCAATCATAGTAGTGGGGACAGTAGACAGAGTGGTGTTCTGGGTGTCTTTATCTCAGTTAGTGCGGAGAGTAGATAGAGTGGTGTGTGGTGTCTGTCATCTCAGTGAGTGGGGACATTAGACCGAGTGTGTGTCTGGGTGTCAGTCGACTCAGTGAGTGGGACATAGAAGAGTGGTGTTCGGGTGTCAGTCGACTCAGATATGGGGGACAGTAGACAGGAGTGGTGTCTGGGTGTCTGTCATTCAGTAGTGGGGAGAGTAGATAGAGTGGTGTGGGTGTCTGTCTCTCAGAGTGTGGACATAGAGAGTGGTGTGTCTGGGTGTCTGTCATCTTAGTTATGTCGGGAGAGTAGACAGAGTGGTGTCTGGGTTCAGTCGATCAGTAAGTGGGGACAGTAGACAGAGTGGTGTCTGGGTGTCTGTATCTCAGGTAGGCGGAGAGTAGATAGAGTGGTGTGTGGGTGTCTGTCACTCGTGAGGGGGATAGTAGACAGAGTGGTGTTGGGTGTGCTGTATCTTAGTTAGTGCGGAGAGTAGACAGAGGTGTCTGGTGTCAGTCATCTCAGTGAGTGGGGAATTAGACAGAGGTGTGTCTGGGGTCTGTCGACTCAGTAAGTGGGGATAGTAGACAGAGTGGTGTCTGGGTGTCAGTCGACTCAGTAAGTGGGACAGTAGATAGAGTGGTGTGCGGTGTCTGTCGACTCAGTAAGTGGGGACAGTAGATAGAGTAGTGTTGGGTGTCTGCGACTCAGTGAGTGGGGACAGTAGATAGAGTGGTGTCTGGGTGTCTGTCGACTCAGTGATGGGGATAGTAGATAGAGTGGTGTTGGGTGTCTGTCATTTAGTTAGAGTGGTGTCTGGGTATCTGTGACTCAGTAAGTGGGGATAGTAGATAGAGTGGTGTCTGGGTGTCTGTCATTTCAGTTAGAGTGGTGTCTGGGTGTCTTGTCGACTCAGTAGTGGGGATAGTAGATAGGATGTCTGGGTGTCGTGTCGACTCAGGAGTGGGGACATATAGATAGAGTGGTGTCTGGGTGTCTGTCGACTCAGTGAGTGGGGACGTAGATGAGGTGGTGTTGGTGTGTTGTCATTTCAGTTAGAGTGGTGTCTGGGTGTCTGTCGACTCAGTAGTGGGGATAGTAGATAGAGTGGTGTCTGGGTGTCTGTTCGACTCAGTAAGTGGGATAGAAGATAGAGTGGTGCGGGTGCGTCGATCAGTAGTAGGTGTGGGTGTCTGTTGTCTCGTCACTCAGTAGGGGGTAGTAGTAGAGTGGGTGTCTGGGTGTCTGCGATCAGTAGTGGGATCAGTAGTAGAGTGGGGTCTGGGTGTCTGGGTGTCTGTCGATCCAGTAAGTGGGGATAGTAGATAGAGTGTGTCTGGGTGTCTGTCGTCTCAATGAGTGGGGATAGTAGATAGAGTGGTGTCTGGGTGTCTGGTTGTTCTGTCGACTCAGTAAGTGGGGATAGTAGATAGAGGGTGGGTGTCTGGGTGTCTGTCGATCAGTAGTGGGGGATAGTAGATAGAGTGGTGTCTGGGTGTCTGGTGTCTGTCGACTCAGTAAGTGGGGATAGTAGATAGGAGTGGTGTCTGGGGTGTCTGTCGACTCAGTAAGTGGGGATAGTAGATGATGGTGTTGGTGTTGGGTGTCTGTCGACTCAGTAAGTGGGGATAGTAGATAGAGTGGTGTCTGGGTGTCTGGGTGTCTTGTCGACTCAGTAAGTGGGGATAGTAGATAGAGTGGTGTCTGGGGTCTGGGGTTGTCGACTCAGTAAGTGGGGATAGTAGATAGAGTGGTGTCTGGGTGTCTGGGTGCTCGTGACTCGGTGAGTGGGGATAGTAGATAGAGTGGTGCTGGGTGTCTGGTGTCGTGCGACTCAGTAAGTGGGATAGTAGATAGAGTGGTGTTGGGGTCGTCGACTCAGTAAGTGGGGTAGTAGATAGAGTGGTGTCTGGGTGTCGGGTGGTCTGTGCGACTCAGTAAGTGGGATAGTAGATAGAGGGTGTTGGGTGTGGGTGTCTGTCGACTCAGTAAGTGGGGATAGTAGATAGAGTGGTGTGGTGTCGGGTGTCTGTCGACTCAGTAAGGGGGATAGTAGATAGAGTGGTGTGGTGTCTGGGTGTCTGTCGACTCAGTAAGTGGGATAGTAGTAGAGTGGTGTCTGGGGTGTCTGGGTCTGTCGATCAGTAAGTGGGGAAGTAGATAGAGTGGTGTCTGGGTGTCTGTCGACTCAGTAAGTGGGGATAGTAGATAGAGTGGTGTCTGGGTGTCTGTCGACTAGTAAGTGGGGATAGTGAATAGAGTGGTGTCTGTAGTCTGTCGACTCAGTAAGTGGGGATATAGATGGAGTGGTGTCTGGTGTCTGTGTCTTCAGTTGAGTGGGAGATAGTAGATAGAGTGTGTGGTCTGGGTGTCTGGGTGTCTGATGACTCAGTTAAGTGGGGATAGTAGATTAGAGTGGTGTCTGGGTGTCTGTCGTACTCAGTGAGTGGGGATATAGATAGAGTGGTGTCTGGGTGTTGGGTGTCGTCGACTAGTAGTGGGATAGTAGATTAGAGTGGTGTCTGGGTGCTGTCGACATCAGTGAGTGGGGATAGTAGATAGAGGGGTGGTGGGGTGTCTGGTGTCTGTAGACTCAGTAAGTGGGGATAGTAGATAGAGTGGTGTCTGGGTGTTGTCGACTCATTAAGTGGGAACATTGACAGAGTGGTGTTGGGTGTCAGTCGACTCAGTGAGTGGGGACAGTAGATAGAGTGGTGTCTGGGTGTCGTCGACTCAGTGAGTGGGGACAGTAGACAGTGAGTGGTGTCTGGGTGTCAGTCGACTCAGTAAGGTGGGAAAGTAGATAGAGTGGTGTCTGGGTGTCAGTCTGACTCAGTAAGTGGGGACATTAGACAGAGTGGTGTTCTGGGTGTCTGTCATTCAGATAGTGGAGACGTAGATAGAGTGGTGTCTGGTGTCTGTCGACTCAGTGAGTGGGGACATAGACAGAGGGTGTCTGTGGGTCAGTCGATCAGTGAGTGGGTGGGACAGTAGATAGATGGTGGTGTCTGGGTGTCAGTCAACTCCAGTAAGTGGGGACAGAGACAGAGTGGTGTCTTGGGTGTCGTATCTCAGTTAGTGCGGAGAGTAGATAGAGTGGTGTGATGGTGTCGTCATCTCAGTGAGTGGGGACATTAGACCGAGTGGTGTCTGGGTGTCAGTCGACTCAGTGAGTGGGGACAGTAGTAGTAGTGGTGTGTGGGTGTCGTCATCTCAGTGATGTGGGGACATTAGACAGAGTGGTGTCTGGGTGTCTGCACTTCAGTAGTGGGAGAGTAGACAGAGTGGTGTCTGGGTGTCAGTCGACTCAGTAAGTGGGGACAGTAGACAGAGTGGTGTCTGGGTGTCTGTCACCAGTTAGTGGGAGAGTAGATAGAGTGTGTGTGGGTGTCTGTCATCTCAGTGAGTGGGGATAGTAGACAGAGTGGTGTCGGGGTCGTCATCTTAGTTAGTGGGACAGTAGAAGAGTGGTGTCTGGGTGTCGTATCTCAGTGAGTGGGGACATTAGACAGAGTGGTGTTGGGTGTCTGTCGACTCAGTAGGGGGATAGTAGACAGAGTGGTTCTGGGTGTCAGTCGACTCAGTGAAGTGGGGACAGTAGATAGAGTGTGTGCGGGTGTCTGTCGCTCAGTAAGTGGTGACAGAAAGATAGAGTAGTGTTCTGGGTGTCGTGACTCAGTGAGTGGGGGACAGTAGATAGAGTGGTGTCTGGGTGTCTGTCGACTCAGTGAGTGGGGATAGTAGATAGAGTGGTTGTCTGGTGTATGTCATTTCAGTAGAGTGGTGTCTGGGGTCTGTCGATCAGTAAGTGGGGATAGTAGATAGAGTGGTGTGGGTGTCTGTCAGTCAGTTAGAGTGCTGTGTCTGGGTGTCTGTCGACTCAGTAAGGGGGATAGTAGATAGAGTGGTTGGTCTGTCATAGAGAGTGGTGTCTGGGTGTCTGTCGACTCAGTAGATGGGGATAGTTGAGAAGAGTGAGTGTCTGGGTGTCTGTCGACTCAGTAGTGGGACAGTAGATAGAGTGGTGTCTGGGTGTCTGTCGACTCAGTGAGTGGGAGATAGTAGATAGAGCTGTGTCTGGGTGTCTGTTCATTTCAGTTAGAGTGGTGTTGGGTGTCTTGTCATCAGTAAGTGGGAAAGTAAGATAGAGTAGTGTCTGGGTGTCTGTCGACTCAGTGAGTGGGGACAGTAGATAGAGTGGTGTCTGGGTGTCTGTCGACTCAGTGGTGGGGATAGTAGATAGAGTGGTGGTCTGGGTGTCTGTATTCAGTTAGGTGGTGTCTGGGTTGTCTCGACTCAGTGAGTGGGGATAGTAGATAGTAGTTGTGTCTGGGTGTCTGTCGATCAGTAAGTGGGGATAGTAGATAGAGGTGGGCATGGGGTCGTCGACTCAGTAAGTGGGGATAGTAGATAGAGTGGTGTCTGGGTGGTGTCTGTCGACTCAGTAAGTGGGGATAGTAGATAGAGTGGTGTCTGGGTGTCTGTAGTCTCAGTGAGTGGGGATAGTAGATAGAGTGGTGTTCGGGGTGTTGGTGTCTGTCGACTCAGTAAGTGGGGATATAGATAGAGTGGTGTCTGTGTGTCTGTCGCTCGTGAGTGGGATAGTAGATAGGGGTTTGGGTGTCGTCATTTCAGTAGAGGGTGTTGGGTGTCTGTCGACTCAGTAAGTGGGATAGTAGATAGAGTGGTGCCTGGGTGCTCTGTCGACTCAGTAAGTGGGGATAGTAGATGGAGTGGTGGTCTGGGTGTCGTCTGTCTCAGTGAGTGGGGATAGTAGATAGAGTTGTGTCTGGGTGCTGTCAGACTCAGTTAAGTGCGGATAGTAGAATAAGAGTGTGTGCCTGGGTGTCTGTACTCGATCAGTAAAGTGGGGATAGTAGATAGAGTGGTGTCTGGGTGTCTGTCGTCTCAGTGAGTGGGGATAGTAGATAGAGTGGTGTCTGGGTGGTCTGGGTGTCTGTCGACTCAGTAAGTGGGGATAGTAGATAGAGTGGTGTCTGGGTGTCTGTCGACTCAGTGAGTGGGGATAGTAGATAGAGTGGTGTCTGGGTGTCTGGGTGTCTGTCGACTCAGTAAGTGGGGATAGTAGATAGAGTGGTGTCTGGGTGTCTGTCGACTCAGTAAGTGGGGATAGTAGATAGAGTGGTGTCTGGGTGTCTGGGTGTCTGTCGACTCAGTAAGTGGGGATAGTAGATAGAGTGGTGTCTGGGTGTCTGGGTGTCTGTCGACTCAGTAGTGGGGATAGTAGATAGAGTGGTGTCTGGGTGTCTGGGTGTCTGTCGACTCAGTAAGTGGGGATAGTAGATAGAGTGGTGTCTGGGTGTCTGGGTGTCTGTCGACTCGGTGAGTGGGGATAGTAGATAGAGTGGTGTCTGGGTGTCTGGGTGTCTGTCGACTCAGTAAGTGGGGATAGTAGATAGAGTGGTGTCTGGGTGTCGGGCTGTCGACTCGGTGAGTGTGGATAGTAGATTATAGTGGGTCTGGGTGCTGGGTCTGGATCAGTAAGTGGGGATAGTAGATAGAGTGGTGTCTGGGTGTCTGGGTGTCTGTCGACTCAGTAAGTGGGGATAGTAGATAGAGTGGTGTCTGGGTGTCTGGGTGTCTGTCGACTCAGTAAGTGGGGATAGTAGATAGAGTTGTGTCTGGGTGTCTGGGTGTCTGTCGACTCAGTAAGTGGGGATAGTAGATAGAGTGGTGTCTGGGTGTCTGGGTGTCTGTCGACTCAGTAAGTGGGGATAGTAGATAAGTGGTGTCTGGGTGTCTGGTGTCTGCGACTCAGTTTAAGTGGGAATAGTAGATAAGTGGTGTCTGGGGTCTGTAGACTCAGTAAGGGGGATAGTAGATAGAGTGTGTCTGGGTGTCTGTCGACTCAGAAGTGGGGATAGTAGATAGAGTGGTGTCTGGGTGTCTGTCGACTCAGTAAGTGGGGATAGTAGATAGAGTGGTGTCTGGGTGTCTGTCGACTCAGTAAGTGGGGATAGTAGATAGAGTGGTGTCTGGGTGTCTGTCGACTCAGTAAGTGGGGATAGTAGATGGAGTGGTGTCTGGGTGTCTGTCGTCTCAGTGAGTGGGGATAGTAGATAGAGTGGTGTCTGGGTGTCTGGGTGTCTGTCGACTCAGTAAGTGGGGATAGTAGATAGAGTGGTGTCTGGGTGTCTGTCGACTCAGTGAGTGGGGATAGTAGATAGAGTGGTGTCTGGGTGTCTGGGTGTCTGTCGACTCAGTAAGTGGGGATAGTAGATAGAGTGGTGTCTGGGTGTCTGTCGACTCATTAAGTGGGGACATTAGACAGAGTGGTGTCTGGGTGTCAGTCGACTCAGTGAGTGGGGACAGTAGATAGAGTGGTGTCTGGGTGTCAGTCGACTCAGTGAGTGGGGACAGTAGACAGAGTGGTGTCTGGGTGTCAGTCGACTCAGTAAGTGGGGACAGTAGATAGAGTGGTGTCTGGGTGTCAGTCGACTCAGTAAGTGGGGCCAGTAGACAGAGTGGTGTCTGGGTGTCTGTCATCTCAGATAGTGCGGAGAGTAGATAGAGTGGTGTCTGGGTGTCTGTCGACTCAGTGAGTGGGGACATTAGACAGAGTGGTGTCTGGGTGTCAGTCGACTCAGTGAGTGGGGACAGTAGATAGAGTGGTGTCTGGGTGTCAGTCAACTCAGTAAGTGGGGACAGTAGACAGAGTGGTGTCTGGGTGTCTGTCATCTCAGTTAGTGCGGAGAGTAGATAGAGTGGTGTGTGGGTGTCTGTCATCTCAGTGAGTGGGGACATTAGACCGAGTGGTGTCTGGGTGTCAGTCGACTCAGTGAGTGGGGACAGTAGATAGAGTGGTGTCTGGGTGTCAGTCGACTCAGTATGTGGGGACAGTAGACAGAGTGGTGTCTGGGTGTCTGTCATCTCAGTTAGTGCGGAGAGTAGATAGAGTGGTGTGTGGGTGTCTGTCATCTCAGTGAGTGGGGACATTAGACAGAGTGGTGTCTGGGTGTCTGTCATCTTAGTTAGTGCGGAGAGTAGACAGAGTGGTGTCTGGGTGTCAGTCGACTCAGTAAGTGGGGACAGTAGACAGAGTGGTGTCTGGGTGTCTGTCATCTCAGTTAGTGCGGAGAGTAGATAGAGTGGTGTGTGGGTGTCTGTCATCTCAGTGAGTGGGGATAGTAGACAGAGTGGTGTCTGGGTGTCTGTCATCTTAGTTAGTGCGGAGAGTAGACAGAGTGGTGTCTGGGTGTCAGTCATCTCAGTGAGTGGGGACATTAGACAGAGTGGTGTCTGGGTGTCTGTCGACTCAGTAAGTGGGGATAGTAGACAGAGTGGTGTCTGGGTGTCAGTCGACTCAGTAAGTGGGGACAGTAGATAGAGTGGTGTGCGGGTGTCTGTCGACTCAGTAAGTGGGGACAGTAGATAGAGTAGTGTCTGGGTGTCTGTCGACTCAGTGAGTGGGGACAGTAGATAGAGTGGTGTCTGGGTGTCTGTCGACTCAGTGAGTGGGGATAGTAGATAGAGTGGTGTCTGGGTGTCTGTCATTTCAGTTAGAGTGGTGTCTGGGTATCTGTCGACTCAGTAAGTGGGGATAGTAGATAGAGTGGTGTCTGGGTGTCTGTCATTTCAGTTAGAGTGGTGTCTGGGTGTCTGTCGACTCAGTAAGTGGGGATAGTAGATAGAGTAGTGTCTGGGTGTCTGTCGACTCAGTGAGTGGGACAATAGATAGAGTGGTGTCTGGGTGTCTGTCGACTCAGTGAGTGGGGATAGTAGATAGAGTGGTGTCTGGGTGTCTGTCATTTCAGTTAGAGTGGTGTCTGGGTGTCTGTCGACTCAGTAAGTGGGGATAGTAGATAGAGTGGTGTCTGGGTGTCTGTCGACTCAGTAAGTGGGGATAGAAGATAGAGTGGTGCCTGGGTGTCTGTCGACTCAGTAAGTGGGGATAGTAGATGGAGTGGTGTCTGGGTGTCTGTCATCTCAGTGAGTGGGGATAGTAGATAGAGTGGTGTCTGGGTGTCTGTCGACTCAGTAAGTGGGGATAGTAGATAGAGTGGTGTCTGGGTGTCTGGGTGTCTGTCGACTCAGTAAGTGGGGATAGTAGATAGAGTGGTGTCTGGGTGTCTGTCGTCTCAATGAGTGGGGATAGTAGATAGAGTGGTGTCTGGGTGTCTGGGTGTCTGTCGACTCAGTAAGTGGGGATAGTAGATAGAGTGGTGTCTGGGTGTCTGTCGACTCAGTGAGTGGGGATAGTAGATAGAGTGGTGTCTGGGTGTCTGGGTGTCTGTCGACTCAGTAAGTGGGGATAGTAGATAGAGTGGTGTCTGGGTGTCTGTCGACTCAGTAAGTGGGGATAGTAGATAGAGTGGTGTCTGGGTGTCTGGGTGTCTGTCGACTCAGTAAGTGGGGATAGTAGATAGAGTGGTGTCTGGGTGTCTGGGTGTCTGTCGACTCAGTAAGTGGGGATAGTAGATAGAGTGGTGTCTGGGTGTCTGGGTGTCTGTCGACTCAGTAAGTGGGGATAGTAGATAGAGTGGTGTCTGGGTGTCTGGGTGTCTGTCGACTCGGTGAGTGGGGATAGTAGATAGAGTGGTGTCTGGGTGTCTGGGTGTCTGTCGACTCAGTAAGTGGGGATAGTAGATAGAGTGGTGTCTGGGTGTCTGTCGACTCAGTAAGTGGGGATAGTAGATAGAGTGGTGTCTGGGTGTCTGGGTGTCTGTCGACTCAGTAAGTGGGGATAGTAGATAGAGTGGTGTCTGGGTGTCTGGGTGTCTGTCGACTCAGTAAGTGGGGATAGTAGATAGAGTGGTGTCTGGGTGTCTGGGTGTCTGTCGACTCAGTAAGTGGGGATAGTAGATAGAGTGGTGTCTGGGTGTCTGGGTGTCTGTCGACTCAGTAAGTGGGGATAGTAGATAGAGTGGTGTCTGGGTGTCTGGGTGTCTGTCGACTCAGTAAGTGGGGATAGTAGATAGAGTGGTGTCTGGGTGTCTGTCGACTCAGTAAGTGGGGATAGTAGATAGAGTGGTGTCTGGGTGTCTGTCGACTCAGTAAGTGGGGATAGTAGATAGAGTGGTGTCTGTATGTCTGTCGACTCAGTAAGTGGGGATAGTAGATGGAGTGGTGTCTGGGTGTCTGTCGTCTCAGTGAGTGGGGATAGTAGATAGAGTGGTGTCTGGGTGTCTGGGTGTCTGGGTGTCTGTCGACTCAGTAAGTGGGGATAGTAGATAGAGTGGTGTCTGGGTGTCTGTCGTCTCAGTGAGTGGGGATAGTAGATAGAGTGGTGTCTGGGTGTCTGGGTGTCTGTCGACTCAGTAAGTGGGGATAGTAGATAGAGTGGTGTCTGGGTGTCTGTCGACTCAGTGAGTGGGGATAGTAGATAGAGTGGTGTCTGGGTGTCTGGGTGTCTGTCGACTCAGTAAGTGGGGATAGTAGATAGAGTGGTGTCTGGGTGTCTGTCGACTCATTAAGTGGGGACATTAGACAGAGTGGTGTCTGGGTGTCAGTCGACTCAGTGAGTGGGGACAGTAGATAGAGTGGTGTCTGGGTGTCAGTCGACTCAGTGAGTGGGGACAGTAGACAGAGTGGTGTCTGGGTGTCAGTCGACTCAGTAAGTTGGGACAGTAGATAGAGTGGTGTCTGGGTGTCAGTCGACTCAGTAAGTGGGGACATTAGACAGAGTGGTGTCTGGGTGTCTGTCATCTCAGATAGTGCGGAGAGTAGATAGAGTGGTGTCTGGGTGTCTGTCGACTCAGTGAGTGGGGACATTAGACAGAGTGGTGTCTGGGTGTCAGTCGACTCAGTGAGTGGGGACAGTAGATAGAGTGGTGTCTGGGTGTCAGTCAACTCAGTAAGTGGGGACAGTAGACAGAGTGGTGTCTGGGTGTCTGTCATCTCAGTTAGTGCGGAGAGTAGATAGAGTGGTGTGTGGGTGTCTGTCATCTCAGTGAGTGGGGACATTAGACAGAGTGGTGTCTGGGTGTCAGTCGACTCAGTGAGTGGGGACAGTAGATAGAGTGGTGTGTGGGTGTCTGTCATCTCAGTGAGTGGGGACATTAGACAGAGTGGTGTCTGGGTGTCTGTCATCTTAGTTAGTGCGGAGAGTAGACAGAGTGGTGTCTGGGTGTCAGTCATCTCAGTGAGTGGGGACATTAGACAGAGTGGTGTCTGGGTGTCTGTCGACTCAGTAAGTGGGGATAGTAGACAGAGTGGTGTCTGGGTGTCAGTCGACTCAGTAAGTGGGGACAGTAGATAGAGTGGTGTGCGGGTGTCTGTCGACTCAGTAAGTGGGGACAGTAGATAGAGTAGTGTCTGGGTGTCTGTCGACTCAGTGAGTGGGGACAGTAGATAGAGTGGTGTCTGGGTGTCTGTCGACTCAGTGAGTGGGGATAGTAGATAGAGTGGTGTCTGGGTGTCTGTCATTTCAGTTAGAGTGGTGTCTGGGTGTCTGTCGACTCAGTGAGTGGGGATAGTAGATAGAGCTGTGTCTGGGTGTCTGTCATTTCAGTTAGAGTGGTGTCTGGGTGTCTGTCAACTCAGTAAGTGGGGAAAGTAGATAGAGTAGTGTCTGGGTGTCTGTCGACTCAGTGAGTGGGGACAGTAGATAGAGTGGTGTCTGGGTGTCTGTCGACTCAGTGAGTGGGGATAGTAGATAGAGTGGTGTCTGGGTGTCTGTCATTTCAGTTAGAGTGGTGTCTGGGTGTCTGTCGACTCAGTGAGTGGGGATAGTAGATAGAGTTGTGTCTGGGTGTCTGTCGACTCAGTAAGTGGGGATAGTAGATAGAGTGGTGCATGGGTGTCTGTCGACTCAGTAAGTGGGGATAGTAGATAGAGTGGTGTCTGGGTGTCTGGGTGTCTGTCGACTCAGTAAGTGGGGATAGTAGATAGAGTGGTGTCTGGGTGTCTGTCGTCTCAGTGAGTGGGGATAGTAGATAGAGTGGTGTCTGGGTGTCTGGGTGTCTGTCGACTCAGTAAGTGGGGATAGTAGATAGAGTGGTGTCTGTGTGTCTGTCGCCTCAGTGAGTGGGGATAGTAGATAGAGTGGTGTCTGGGTGTCTGTCATTTCAGTTAGAGTGGTGTCTGGATGTCTGTCGACTCAGTAAGTGGGGATAGTAGATAGAGTGGTGCCTGGGTGTCTGTCGACTCAGTAAGTGGGGATAGTAGATGGAGTGGTGTCTGGGTGTCTGTCGTCTCAGTGAGTGGGGATAGTAGATAGAGTTGTGTCTGGGTGTCTGTCGACTCAGTAAGTGGGGATAGTAGATAGAGTGGTGCCTGGGTGTCTGTCGACTCAGTAAGTGGGGATAGTAGATAGAGTGGTGTCTGGGTGTCTGGGTGTCTGTCGACTCAGTAAGTGGGGATAGTAGATAGAGTGGTGTCTGGGTGTCTGTCGTCTCAGTGAGTGGGGATAGTAGATAGAGTGGTGTCTGGGTGTCTGGGTGTCTGTCGACTCAGTAAGTGGGGATAGTAGATAGAGTGGTGTCTGGGTGTCTGTCGACTCAGTGAGTGGGGATAGTAGATAGAGTGGTGTCTGGGTGTCTGGGTGTCTGTCGACTCAGTAAGTGGGGATAGTAGATAGAGTGGTGTCTGGGTGTCTGTCGACTCAGTAAGTGGGGATAGTAGATAGAGTGGTGTCTGGGTGTCTGGGTGTCTGTCGACTCAGTAAGTGGGGATAGTAGATAGAGTGGTGTCTGGGTGTCTGGGTGTCTGTCGACTCAGTAAGTGGGGATAGTAGATAGAGTGGTGTCTGGGTGTCTGGGTGTCTGTCGACTCAGTAAGTGGGGATAGTAGATAGAGTGGTGTCTGGGTGTCTGGGTGTCTGTCGACTCGGTGAGTGGGGATAGTAGATAGAGTGGTGTCTGGGTGTCTGGGTGTCTGTCGACTCAGTAAGTGGGGATAGTAGATAGAGTGGTGTCTGGGTGTCTGTCGACTCAGTAAGTGGGGATAGTAGATAGAGTGGTGTCTGGGTGTCTGGGTGTCTGTCGACTCAGTAAGTGGGGATAGTAGATAGAGTGGTGTCTGGGTGTCTGGGTGTCTGTCGACTCAGTAAGTGGGGATAGTAGATAGAGTGGTGTCTGGGTGTCTGGGTGTCTGTCGACTCAGTAAGTGGGGATAGTAGATAGAGTGGTGTCTGGGTGTCTGGGTGTCTGTCGACTCAGTAAGTGGGGATAGTAGATAAAGTGGTGTCTGGGTGTCTGTCGACTCAGTAAGTGGGGATAGTAGATAGAGTGGTGTCTGGGTGTCTGTCGACTCAGTAAGTGGGGATAGTAGATAGAGTGGTGTCTGGGTGTCTGTCGACTCAGTAAGTGGGGATAGTAGATAGAGTGGTGTCTGGGTGTCTGGGTGTCTGTCGACTCAGTAAGTGGGGATAGTAGATAGAGTGGTGTCTGGGTGTCTGTCGACTCAGTAAGTGGGGATAGTAGATAGAGTGGTGTCTGGGTGTCTGTCGACTCAGTAAGTGGGGATAGTAGATAGAGTGGTGTCTGGGTGTCTGTCGACTCAGTAGCCTCCAGGGACCTCCAGGGTTTTCACATCACAGAGATGAATAAAGATCATGTTTATAAAGGATGTCTATTTTGGACACACCATATGCTTGTACTGTACTGTATGTTTCAGCGTCCTCTTCCTGTTCGTCACTCAGGACAACTCCAGGAGATTATAGATTGTAATAATAATATTAATAATAATAAATATGGGGGGAATTCCGACCCGAGTTAAGCGCACATAAATAGAACGTAATTCCCTTTTCATGCACATTTTTCTCTACGAGTATTCTAACCTTGAAGATAAGCATGAAAATGGCATGCTATTCACCCTCTATTGGTTTGGGGTGGAAATCAAGGAAATGAAGGTGTGGAGGGGGCGTGACTACAGATACGCTGTATTCTGATCTTGACTTCATTCCCTCATAAATCCCATCAAATGTGCAATGAACCAATGAATAAGGTCGATCAACCTGTCGGTTCCAATTGGAACAACGTCTACTTCCTGTTTCCATCTACCAATCTCCACGGCAAAAATGAAATTCAAATGTTCTGCTAACAAATGCCATGGTGATGAAACTGCCGAATCGAGGTAAATGTAAGAATCTCTGGATCAACTATCTAATGTTAGTTAAATGTAGGAATGAATCAACTGTCTAAATGTCTTTAAATTGACAATTCTCTGAACTGGACAAGTTTTAAATTGATAAAAATCCTGTTAGCGAAGGTGTCGCTAGAGATGACGTGCAGGAGCATGCAGTGATTTTTAGTTTTGCATGATGTCTAATTTGATCCTAAGTAGCATTTTCAAATCTGAGAGTAAATAGAGCAGCATATATGGATAAAAGTCACCTTGTTCAAGAGACACAGCCCTTATTTTAAGTGTTTTTGAAGTTCCCTATGGGGAAAATGAGTGGTAGAAAAACGATTGGAAGCATTTCGCTGTTTGACCGCTATGTTTTATTGGTATTATGACACGTCAACTGTGGGGCTCTGAAGAAAGAAAACTCCATGAGAAGTTCTGTTGGCCAGCAAGTGGGAGAGTTTTCACCGATTGAATTACATTCATTCAGCCCGTGCAAGGGAACCACGCCTGCAAAGCAGTTATGCACCTGCGTAAGATGAGTCGGAATACCCACTACTGAGAGGTGCGTAGGAAAGGCGTGAGCAGGAAAAGTGTACATTTCCTAAGTCTGAATCTGCCTCCAAGTTAATATGGAATGTGAACATGGAATGTGTCAATCATCCAAGTCTGTCACGCCCTGACCTTAAAGATCCTTATTATTCTCTATGTTTGGTTAGGTCAGGGTGTGACTCGGGTGGGAAAGTCTATGTTTTCTATTTCTTTGTTTTTGGCCGAGTGTGGTTCCCAATCAGAGGCAGCTGTCTATCGTTGTCTCTGATTGGGGATCATATATAAGTTGTCATTTTCCTTTTGGGTTTTGTGGGATCTTGTTCTCTGTTTAGTTTCTTAGCCTTGCAGGACTGTACGCTTTCGTTTTTTGACTTTGTTATTTTGTTTGGTGTCATCAATAAAGTTACGATGTACGCCTACCACGCTGCGCCTTGGTCCACTCGTCATCATTCTACAAACGAGAGCCGTTACACAGTCCTTCATTCCATTTAGAAGGTTGTCCCCACCCCTCTGGTAGTTTTCATTCACTTCCGTGGATCTAAAATGACAAGATCAGGATCACCAAGATCTCTAATTGTAGGCTCTGCTCTATGGCTTTCGCTTGTCTAAATATCTCTACAGACTTTAACATGCTATTATCTGTCTAAACCCATCAGGAGAAGAATGTTAAAGTGGAATTATAATGCTCCCTGTACCCAAGAGACAGAGTCCTCTCACCAAGGACACTGCTGACAGTTTAAGTGAACCTTCCGTTTGAGTGTGGCACCATCGCTTTCACATGTTCCTTGTTTCACATGATTCATCGTCCATCTCTCACTCTGATATACATACTGTAGTCAACCCCTCTTATACCCCATAGGAAGGAAAGAGCTGGCAGCCTTTATTTTAAGTGGGCCACTGGTGCTTTCACATGCTCACTGTAGATCCATCTTCCAATTTCTAATGTAGTCGATAATCCTCCTCACGCACGAAGGACCAAATTACATATAACTATATGTCAGAATATCGGACATGTACCGGACAATGTTCAATGTCACCACGTTGACGTAATGGGGACCATGCTGCAAGGACAGACCAGAGAGTTCTGAATGACCCCATCTACAGTACGTAATGCTTCACCAGCAGTAAGCTTACATAGGAATATAGTACAGAGTCTCTGAGTGCTGAGGGGAACGGGGGAAGTGACTTGGACATGGACTGAAATGACTAGGTAACATTTTAACTTCAGGATCGGTTGAGCTAACGTAGGCTAATGCGATTAGTATGAGGTTGTAAGTAACAAGAACATTTCCCAGGACATAGACATATCTGATATTGGCAGAAAGCTTAAATTCTTGTTAATCTAACCACACTGTCCAATTTACAGTAGCTATTACAGTGGAAGAATGCAATGCTATTGTTTGAGGAGAGTGCACAATTTTGAGCATGAAAAGTTATTAATGAACAAATTAGGCACATTTGGGCCGTCTTGATAGCAAATTTTGAACAGAAATTGGATCAGTCTAATATTTCCACAAACTTCAAAGTGTTTTCTTTCAAATGGTACAAGGAATATGCATATCCTTGCTTCAGGTTCTGAGCTACAGGCGGTTAGATTTGGGTATGTCATTTCAGACAAACATTTAATAAAAGGGGTGGATCCTCAAGAGGAGGCATTTTGATGGAAATGATTACGGTATAGAGAAAGCAGGGAAGAACACTTACTGTACTGTATTTGAAGAAGAAGCTGTTGCGTTTACATTCAAGATGTCTGTCTGTAATATCAGGGTGTATAATGTTTGAGTTCAGTATAAGAAGCGGACTTACATTGAAGATGTTTATAGTATACTGTACTTATCTGAAGAAACAGTTTGACTTACATTGAAGATGTTTATAGTATACTGTACTTATCTGAAGAAACAGTTTGACTTACATTGAAGATGTTTATAGTATACTGTACTTATCTGCCGAATCAGTTTGACTTTCATTGAAGATGTTTATAGTATACTGTACTTATCTGAAGAAACAGTTTGACTTACATTGAAGATGTTTATAATATACTGTACTTATCTGCCGAATCAGTTTGACTTACATTGAAGATGTTTATAGTATACTGTAATTATCTGAAGAAACAGTTTGACTTACATTGAAGATGTTTATAGTATACTGTACTTATCTGCCGAATCAGTTTGACTTACATTGAAGATGTTTATAGTATACTGTACTTATCTGAAGAAACAGTTTGACTTACATTGAAGATGTTTATAGTATACTGTACTTATCTGCCGAATCAGTTTGACTTACATTGAAGATGTTTATAGTATACTGTACTTATCTGCCGAATCAGTTTGACTTACATTGAAGATGTTTATAGTATACTGTACTTATCTGAAGAAACAGTTTGACTTACATTGAAGATGTTTATAGTATACTGTACTTATCTGCCGAATCAGTTTGACTTACATTGAAGATGTTTATAGTATACTGTACTTATCTGAAGAAACAGTTTGACTTTCATTGAAGATGTTTATAGTATACTGTACTTATCTGAAGAAACAGTTTGACTTACATTGAAGATGTTTATAGTATACTGTACTTATCTGCCGAATCAGTTTGACTTACATTGAAGGGGATTTTTTTTCGTACCAAGAGACACCATCTCTGTGCTTGGCAATTTGATGGTGGGAGGAGTTTAAATGTGCATCCCAAATTGCACCCTATTGCCTGTATAGTGCACTACTTTTGACCAGGGCCCATGGGGATGTGATGATGGAGAGCTTGTAATCAATGTTTATTTCAACGTCTGCAGACTGAGAGAGCCAGAGTTCATCTGTAGAGTCCTGCTCTGTGAGCGTTCCAGACTTCAGTGTGTAATAGTGTGTAATCTGAGAGGCTGATTAGATTAGACCCACCAGTCCCATTAATCCTCACAGCGGGTTGTTAAGTGAGAGCAGAATTACAGTTGTTAACATACTGAGCCTAATCAAAATAAACCATCACATTAACTCAGTGTAAAGGGAGATCGCTGTGACAACCGTTGGTTAGAGATTTGTATTGTATTCTAAAACCACCTTCATTGGCAGAATGTCATTTAAAGGCTGTGTTCCAAATGGCACCTTATTCCTTTATAGTTGACTACTTTTGAGGGGCACTGTGAAGGGAATAGGGTGCCATTTGGGACACAGCCTCAGTGTGCAGGTAGATTGCCGTGACCACCGCTGGTTATGGGTAAACCACATTCTGTCTGCCCCTACAGATAGCATGCAGACATGGTGTGAGCTTGGCGTTAGCAGCGCCAAGGTTGTGGGTTCATTTCCTGCATTGGGTGAAATACACTAGAAATGTATGCACCCTCTGTACTGTAGGAACTTTTGGTTACTGCTGTTTCCATTCCTGCTCTGTTCTGTTCTGTCCTGTCCTGTCCTGTCCTGTTCTGTCCTGTTCTGTCCTATCCTGTCCTATCCTGTCCTGTTCTGTCCTGTTCTGTCCTGTTCTGTCCTGCTCTGTTTTGTTCTGTCCTGTTCTGTCCTGTCCTGTCCTGTTATGTCGTATCCTGTCCGTTTTTTCCTGTTCTGTCCTCCTAATCTGTTCTGTCCTGTCCTGTTCTGCCCTGTCCTGTTCTGTCCTATCCTGTCCTGCTATTCTGTCCTGTCCTGTTCTTTCCTATCCTGTCTTGTTCTGTCCTGTTCTATTCTGTCCTGTCCTGTTCTGTCCTATCCTGTCTTGTTCTATTCTGTCCTGTCCTGTTCTGTTCTGTCCTATACTGTCCTGTTCTGTCCTATCCTGTCTTGTTCTGTCCTGTTCTATTCTGTCCTGTCCTGTTCTGTCCTATCCTGTCTTGTTCTATTCTGTCCTGTCCTGTCCTGTTCTGTCCTATACTGTCCTGTTCTGTCCTATCCTGTCTTGTTCTGTCCTGTTCTATTCTGTCCTGTCCTGTTCTGTCCTATCCTGTCTTGTTCTGTCCTGTTCTATTCTGTTCTGTCCTATCATGTCCTGTCCTTTTCTGTCCTATCCTGTCTTGTCCTGTCCAGTCCTGTTCTGTCCTATACTGTCCTGTTCTGTCCTATACTGTCTTGTTCTGTCCTGTTATATTCTGTCCTGTCCTGTCCTGTTCTGTCCTATCTTGTCTTGTTCTATTCTGTCCTGTCCTGTTCTGTCCTATTCTGTCCTATCCTGTCTTGTTCTGTCCTGTTCTATTCTGTCCTGTCCTGTCCTGTCCTGTTCTGTCCTGTTCTATTCTGTCCTGTCCTGTTCTGTCCTATCCTGTCTTGTTCTGTCCTGACCTGTTCTGTCCTATTCTGTCCTGTCCTGTTCTGTCATATCCTGTCTTGTTCTGTTCTATTCTGTCCTGTCCTGTTCTGTCATATCCTGTCTTGTTTTGTCCTGTTCTATTCTGTCCTGTCCTGTCCTGTCATGTTCTGTCCTATCCTGACCTGTCCTGTCCTGTTCTGTCCTGTCCTGTTCTGTCCTGTCCTGTTCTGTCCTATCCTGTTCTGCCCTATCCTGTCTTGTTCTGTCCTATCCTGTCCTGTTCTGTCCTGTCCTGTTCTGTCCTGTCCTGTCTTGTTCTGTCCTGTTCTATTCTGTCCTATCCTGTCCTGTTCTGTCCTGTTCTGTCCTATCCTGTCTTGTTCTGTCCTATCCTGTCCTGTTCTGTCCTGTTCTGTCCTATCCTGTCTTGTTCTGTCCTATCCTGTCTTGTTCTGTCCTGTCCTGTTCTGTCCTGTCTTGTTCTGTCCTGTTCTATTCTGTCCTGTCCTGACCTGTTCTGTTCTATCCTGTCTTGTTCTGTCCTGTTCTATTCTGACCTGTCCTGTTCTGTCCTATCCTCTCCTGTTCTGTCCTGTTCTGTCCTATCCTGTCTTGTTCTGTCCTATCCTGTCCTGTCCTGTTCTGTCCTGTCTTGTTCTGTCCTATCCTGTCCTGTCCTGTCCTGTCCTGTTCTGTCCTGTCTTGTTCTGTCCTGTTCTATTCTGTCCTATCCTGTCCTGTCCTGTCTTGTTCTGTCCTATCCTGTCCTGTCCTGTCCTGTCCTGTCTTGTTCTGTCCTGTTCTATTCTGTCCTATCCTGTCCTGTCCTGTCCTGTCTTGTTCTGTCCTGTTCTATTCTGTCCTATCCTGTCCTGTCCTGTCCTGTCCTGTTCTGTTCTATCCTGTCTTGTTCTGTCCTGTTCTATTCTGTCCTGTCCTGTTCTGTCCTATCCTCTCCTGTTCTGTCCTGTTCTGTCCTGTCCTGGTCTATTCTGTCCTATCCTGTCCTGTCCTGTCCTGTTCTGTCCTGTCTTGTTCTGTCCTGTTCTATCCTGTCCTGTCCTGCCTGCCTGCCGCCCTGCCTGATACAGTTCTATACTGGTCTCTTCAGAGCAAGGTGATAGCTGATGACTTTATTTCTGTCGTCTAAAGCAGTGCCTTACGTCCCTAATGGCACCCTATTCCCTATAAAGTGGACTATATTTTGACCAGGGCCGGAGGGGAATACGGTGCCATTTTGGGACTCAGATAATGATGTGAGGGAACTGTACTGTTCAACCTTCATTCATGAACTAGATCTGCATTCCTACACTATCACTGTGCTTCTCAGGATTATTAGATCTACTGTATTTTCATACATTATCCTTTCTCTTAGTAAATCCCTGTTCTTTTGCATTATGCAAATATTTAAAGGTCAGGTAATGTGTCTTTGATAGAGAAAATGTATACAAATACATTATTTATTTTTTGCAAACTTCAAATTTTGAAGTGTTACAAGTTAAGTGTAGGCATTAACTTCAAAATCATAAGGTTAGGAATTAACTCCTAATGGTTAAGGTAAGGGTTAAGGTTTTGGATAGGCTTAAAACAAAAGTCTCAAAAAACAACTTCATACTTGTAACCTTTGGAATCAGAGGCAGATGCTGATGCCCATGCACAAAGCCCTAGCAAAACCGAAACCTACATGAAGGTAACAGCGCTCACTGTTGCCCCTAGTGGCCAGTTCCCACGTCATCTCCCGACGTCCTCAGACATGGATGGACGTTGAGTACTGACTTGTATCACGGGTGACCTGGCAGTTGAAGTGAGTGGTTGTGATGTCTCGGTGGTGTGGTTAGAAGTACCGTCTCGTGATCAGAAGAGCAGCACTACAGTATAAATAGACTGTGTGTGTGACTCGGTTGTGTGTATGTGTGTGTGTGAGTGTGTGTGTGTGTGTGTTTTTTTGCGCGTGTGTGTCTCTGTGCTGTTGTCGTGCTCTAAACTGCCTGCTATCAGGAGACGTCAGGGGAAGCTGGTTCAACTGTACACCAGCAGTACAGTACACTTCCCAGCTCTGTTCTGCTCCGCTCTGCAGTGTCAGCCGACCACCAGGGGAATGTTCAATGGGACTCACACACCCAGATACACTATCACAGTCCTAGAACACTGAATGACAACGATACGCATACATTCACATTGACTCAAATGCATGCACATACACACGCATGCACGCTAGAGGGAAAGAGGAGAGGAAACTACTTCTCCGTTATAGTCTAGTGGCCAAGACACTAAAAGGGCTTTAGTTTTTGATATACACTACATATACAAAAGTATGTGGACACCCCTTCAAATTAGTGGATTTGGTTTTCTAAACACACCTGTTGTTGACAAGTGTACAAAATCGAGCACACAGCCATGCAATCTCTACAGAAAAACATTGGCAGTAGAATGGTCTTACTGAAGAGCTCAGTGGCTTTCAATGGGGCACCATCATAGGATTCCACCTTTCCAAAAAGTCAGTACCGTCAAATTTCTGCCCTGCTAGAGCTTCCCCAGTCAACTGTAAGTGCTGTTTTTGTGAAGTGGAAATGTCTAGGAGCAACAATCGCAAAGTGGTAGTTCACACAAGCTCTCAGAACGGGAAGGAAGCACATAGCGAGTAAACATCCTCTGTCCTCGGCTGCAACTCTCACTGCCGAGTTCCAAACTGCCTCTGGAAGCAACGTCGGCACAATAACTGCTTCATGAATTGCGTTTCCATGGCCGAGCAGCTGCACACAAGCCTAAGATCCCCATGTGCAATGCCAAGCGTCGGCTGGAGTGGTGTAAAGCTCGCCGACATTGGACTCTGGAGCAGTGGAAGATCGTTGTCTAGAGTGATGAATCATGCTTCACCATCTGGCAGTCCAACGGACTAATCTGGGTTTGGCGGATGCTAGGAGAAAGCTACCTGCCCCAATGCATAGTGCCAACTGTAACGTTTGGTGGAGGAGGAATAATGGTCTGGGGCTGTTTTTCATGGTTCGGGCCCCTTAGTTCCAGTGAAGGGAAATCTTAATGATACAGCATACAATGACATCCTAGATGATTCTGTGCTTCCAACTTTGTGGCAACAGTTTGGGGAAGGCCCTTTCCTATTTCAGCATGACAATGCCCCCATGCACAAAGCGAGGTCCATACAGAAATGGTTTGTTGAGATCGGTGTTTAAGAACTTGACTGTCCTGCACAGAGCCCTGACCTCAACCCCATCAAACACCTTTGAGATGAATTGGAACGCAGACAGTGAGCCAGGCCTAATCGCCCAACATCAGTGCCCGACCTCACTAATGCTCTTGTAGCTGAATGGAAGCAAGTCCCCGCAGCAATGTTCCATCTAGTGGAAAGCCTTCCCAGAAGAGTGGAGGCTTTTGTAGCAGCAAAGTGGGGACCAACTCCATATTAATGCCCATGATTTTGTCATGAGAAGTTCGACTAGTAGGTGTCCACATACTTTGGTCATGTAGTGTATGTTTACCCGAGGTATAACAAAACACAGTCATGTTTTTTCACATCTCTAATGTCTCCCATTTATGAAATGGATGATTATGAAAAAATATTTCACTACAAAAGTGGTTAAATTGATAGATGTGACACACCCCATAACTTCAAAATGTGCAGAATAATGCTTGGCTGGAGGGGAAAATGACTACATAAACTCATGTAACCCAATATTGCAATTTCAGGTATATTGTTACAAGTAGTCGGTTTTCTGCCCTACATACACAAACAAACAGTATTAGGATAATCTAGACCTATAAACACAGAAATAAAAACTATGAATATTTATGATGAATGTAAGTTTTTCTTTTTGGTAGCTGATTAATAGACAACTATCCAAGTCAAATGTTCTCTCATTCAGTGCTGTATGTTCCTGTCTGTCTGACAACAATACATACTAGGTACTAGAGTACCTGACTTTTGTATGACAGGTTTCTTTCCTGTAACTTACACTTCTGTGTGATTGTGTCGTGAAAAACATGAAACACAATGGAAAGCTAGTTGGCTTCAGCTATTCAAGCACAACAGAGGCATGGCAGTGCCACTCATAGTCCTAGTTATACCAATAACTGTATGAAACCCTTTTAAAGACAGAATAACACAATACAATGTAAACCAGGACAATTTATATGCAGGAGAATAGTGTAATTATGTTGGCCATATTGGATTCAGAATAAAATGTATTCACAGCAAAACTGTCTTTATGGGCATTAATGTTGTACACAATTCAGAAAAAAATGCTTCTCATCTACAAAATTCATATTTACATGTAATTTGACTATGGCAGCCATATTGGATTTTGGACGCCATATTGGATTTGAGGCAAAATCCAGGGTGGCACCAAAGATAATCTGTGGAGGCCCCCTGACTAAATTACAAGAGTAGGGGGATCTTGGACCCCAAAAACTGTAATTCCGATGTCTGAGCCCACTTGTTTTCCTTAGAGCTGATTCCAATAGCCACAACATCAAAAGACAGGTGTAACTGTATGTATTGTTGTCTAGCAGGATCATACAGCACTGAATGAGAGAACATTTGACTTGGAAAGTTGTCTGCTAATCAGCTACAAAAATAGAGGAACTCTCCTTTAGGGGTCTACTGCTCTAGTGGCCTTGTTCAAAACACTGGCAGCACTGTTCATGCAGCCTGGCTGGAGACAGGAGAGAAGAGGATAGGAACTCTTCGTTAGGGGTCCACTGCTACAGTAGCGGCACGTGGATAAAATCGCTGGGGAAAGCAAGACATGAAAAAAGCCATGTTACTAATAAACAGCTATTGATTTAGAACCACGGAGAGTTCCTGTAAGTCGGAAAGAAAACAGGAGTTGCATCTACTATTCCAGCACCATTTCAACTTCAACATTTCAACATCGTTAAGTCATCTATGCTTAGTCTAAGGCAGTGACAACTAAAATATACCAAAAACGATTTAGCTCAATCAACGTAAGCTAAATGTCACGCCTACTCCTGCTGCCTCCCTCCGGCGCTTGACGTCACCGGTCTACTAACCACCAGCCCTGGCAACTATTATTACACACACCTGCTTCCCCTCATTACGCACACCTGGTCGTTATTTACTCCATGGTTACTCCCACTTTATTTAGTGCTCAGTTGACAGCAGTTTTTAGGTAGCATTGTTTTCTCTCATGTTCTGCACGCTTCAATGTTTGTTCATAGGTATCGTTTCATTATTAAACTCACCTTCTGCACCTGACTCCCAGTGTATATGTTACAGAATACAAACCTCTTAAAAATGGAGGCAGCAGAGGATAACATAATTTTCCAGACGGTCAGGGAACAGGGTCATCTACTCCACCAACACCACGACCAGCTGGAGCAACTGGGTACGACCATGAAGGAGGTCCTCTGCGTTCTCCATTGCCTTGACACCACCAGCGAGGCTATCCATACCTCTAACAGTGGGCCTCCGACCACGGGTTGTCACAGTGAGCCATTCCCTCAGCCTACCCAGCCGTCCGCCCAGGTCAGCGATGCCCAACTGTCCCTTCTGGAGAAGTATGATGGTACTCCATTGGAATGCCCTGGCTTGCTACTCCAGTGCTACCGCTATTTCGCCTATCAGATGGGAGCCCCCACCACCAAGAGGTCCAAGGTTGCCACGGTCATTTCCCTGCTGACCGGACGGGCGTTGGAGTGGACTACAGCCATCTGGGAGAGAAGAGCTGGGTTTCTATGAGAGGTTCATGGCTCTGTTCAGGGCGGTCTTCGACCATCCTCCAGAGGGCAGAGAGGGAGGTGATTGACTTCTCAAACTCCAGCAGGGTACCCAGACCGCTGTGGAGTACACCCTCACCTTTTGGACTATGGCAGCTTCCAGCAGATGGAATGAGCCGGCGAACCGCACTCTATTCTTGAGAGGACTGTGCAAATAGGTGTCCGGTGCGTCCTAACCCAGAGTCCACTAGAGCAGAGGCGTGGCCCCATGATCTTCCATCTCCCAGTATTGGCGTGGGTATTTCATCATCATCGTTTTCCGCCAAACACTTTCTGGTTCCCATTTCACTGGCTGGCTGTCCCTCAGGTGTTGTCTCTACAGCTCTAGTGAACTTCGGTGCCGCAGGGAATTTCATCGACTAGGCCCTCGCCTCCTCCCTGAACTTAACTTCATACCCACTCTCCTCTCATTTTTCTGTCCAAGCCCTGGATAAGCAACCATTGGGATCCGGCACAATTACTCACATCACAGCACCACTTACCCTCACCGTGGGGCCCATGCACCAAGAAAGCCGTCCCTTCCTCATCACCGCACCCGTACACAAAGTTATCCTCGGCCTCCCGTGGCTCCAACTTCATAACCCCACCATCTCCTGGTAGAGGATGAGAATCACTGCCTGGGGACCAGGATGCCGGAGGACATGAATTCCGCAACCTCTGGTTCCACATCGGTGGAGGGTCCTGTGAGTGTCCTCCTCTCCAACAATCTGTCCTCCCATATCGTCTGCACCGTGCTTTGGGACGTAGATGTGTTCATCCTCCAGGCTCTGGAGAGGAAGCCCGCTCCTTCTACCTGTCCACAGCTCATCTACATCCCCACGGGGGTGAGATATCGTCTGTTGACCTGGGCAGACACATCCTTCGCCACTGGACACCTAGTATCACCCCCACCATCCCATCCATCTCCAATAAATATTGGCGGTCCACCTTGGCACAGGACGTCTCCCACTATGTCAACTCATGCTCCAGATTTACAGTTGAAGTCGGAAGTTTAAATACACTTAGGTTGGAGTCATTACATTCGTTGCTAACAAACTAAAGTTTTGGCAAGTCGGTTAGGACATGTACTTTGTACATGACACAAGTAATTTTTCCAACAATTGTTTACAGGCAGATTATTTCACTTATAATTCACTGTGTATCACAATCCCAGTGTGTCAGAAGTTTACACTAAAATGACTGTGCCTTAAACAGCTTGGAAAATTCCCGAAAATTATGTCATGGATTTAGAAGCTTCTGATAGGCTAATTGACATCATTTGAGTCAATTGGAGGTGTACCTGTGGATGTTTTTCAAGGCCTACCTTCAAACTCAGTGCCTCTTTGCTTGACATCATGGGAAAATCAAATAAATCCGCCAAGACCTCAGAAAGAAAATTGTAGACCTCCACAAGTCTGGTTCATCCTTGGGAGCAATTTCCAAACGTCTGAAGGTACCACGTTCATCTGTACAAACAATAGTACGCAGGTATAAATACCATGAGACCACACAGCCGTCATACCACTCAGGAAGGAGACGTGTTCTGTCTCCTAGAGATGAACGTACTTTGGTGTGAAAAGTGTAAATCAATCCCAGAACAACAGCAAAGGACCATGTGAAGATGCTGGAGGAAACAGGTACAAAAATATCTATATCCACAGTAAAATGAGTCCTATATCGACATAACCTGAAAGGCCGCTCAGCAAGGAAGAAGCCACTGCTCCAAAACCCCCATAAAAAAGCCAGACTACGGTTTGCAACTGCACATGGGGGCAAAGATTGTACTTTTTGGAGAAATGTCCTCTGGTCTGATGAAACAAAAATAGAACTGTTTGGCCGTAATGACCATCGTTATGTTTGGAGGAAAAAGGGGGAAGCTTGCAAGCCGAAGAACACCATCCCAACCGTGAAGCATGGGGGTGGCAGCATCATGTTGTGGGGTGCTTTGCTGCAGGAGGGACGGGTGCACTTCACAAAATAGATGGCATCATGAGGTAGGAAAATTATGTGGATACATTGAAGCAAAATCTCAAGACATTAGTCAGGAAGTTAAAGCTTGGTCGCAAATGGGTCTTCCAAATGGACAATGACCCCAAGCATACTTCCAAAGTTGTGGAAAATGGCTAAGGGCAAGAAAGTCAAGGTATTGAAGTGGCCCTGACCTCATCCTATAGAAAGTTTGTGGGCAGAACTGAAAAAGTGTGTAAGGAGGCCTACAAACCTGACTCAGTTACACCAGCTCTGTCAGGAGGAATGGGCCAAAATGCCCCCCCCCCCACCACCGCCTTGAGGGGACCCCCACCTATGCTATTAGGTCCCACCCGGACCTGGACTCCCAAAGTCATGGGGGTCGGCTCCAGTACCTGGTGAACTGGGAGGAGTAAAGTCCTGAGAAGCGCTCCTGGGTTACAGTGGCGGACATCATGGACCCCAACATCATTTTACATTTTAGTCATTTAGCAGACGCTCTTATCCAGAGCGACTTACAGTAGAGTGCATACATTTTATTACATTTTTTTTTTATATACTGAGACAAGGATATCCCTACCGGCCAAACCCTCCCTAACCCGGACGACGCTATGCCAATTGTGCGTCGCCCCACGGACCTCCCGGTTGCGGCCGGCTGCGACAGAGCCTGGGCGTGAACCCAGAGACTCTGGTGGCGCAGCTAGCACTGCGATGCAGTGCCCTAGACCACTGCGCCACCCGGGAGGCCGGGATTTTAATCTCTGCCGGCCCGTTCCTGGACCGGCCCGCTCCTCCCCCATCCTCCGGCGCCTCCCGGGCGCCGCTGGTCTACTAACCACCAGCCCTGGCAACTAATTATTACGCACACCTGCTTCCCATCATTATGCACACCTGGTCGTCATTTACTCCGTGATTACTTCCACTTTATTTTGCCCTCAGTTGACATCAGTCATTAGGTAGTATTGTTATATCTCACGTTCTGTACGCTTCTATGTTTCTTCATCGGTATTGTTTCATTATTAAATTCACCTTCTGCACCTTTTTCCTGACTAACAGTGTATATGTTACACTAAATATTTTGTGGCTGTCAATGGTTCTGAATTGTGTGTGTGTGTTTGAGTGTGTGTGAGCATTCGTGCAAGTAGAAAAAACATGTTGACTCACCCTACTTGTGGAGAAATGTCAATGTATTTGGATTTATTACGGATTCCCATTAGCTGCTGCCAAGGCATTAATGTTTGCTCTCTGTGTACTTTTAAGGTCCATCAAGCTGCCTTGTTCTGAGCCAATTGTAATTTTCCTAAGTCCCTCTACAAAACTAGGGCCTGTAGGACCTGACTTGTTAATAGTGCTAAGAAGGCAGAGCAGCTCTTTATTGTGGACAGACTTTCTCCCCATCTTAGCTACCGTTGTATCAATATGTTTTGACCATGACAGTTTACAGTACAAGGTTACTCCAAGCAGTTTAGTCACCTCATCTTGCTCAATTTGCACATTATTCATTACGAGATTTAGTTGCGGATTAGAGTTTAGTGAATGATTTGTCCCAAAAACAATGTGGGGCCAAAACAGCTGCCCTGGGGAATTCCTGATTTTAACTGGATTTTGTTGGAGAAGCTTCCATTAAAGAACACCCTCTGTGTTATGTTACAAAAGTAACTCTTTATCCGCAATATAGCAGGGGGTGTAAAGCCATAACACATTTTTCCAGCATCAGATTATGATCAATAATGTCAAAAGCCGCACTGAAGTCTAAGAAAACAGCCCCCACAATCTTTTTATCAGCAATTTCTCTCAGCCAATCATCAGTCATTTGTGTAAGCGCTGTGCTTGTTGAATGTCCTTCCCTAACAGTGTAACTCTGGTTCATAGGCACACGATTACTGCGTACAATAGCTGTAGGATCAACAGAGTTATTGAGGGCAGTGATGGGGACTTGAATTAAGTTACTTACATTGTGTCTGCCAATGCCCCTTGCAAAATTCACGATGTGAACAATGAATGATGGTGTAGAGTATTGTAACTCAGGCTAGTAAAACACTTAGGGAGCACCTATCACAGGGTGTGTCCCAAAATTATCTTTCAAGTTGACGGAAAGGTCTACATTATACGCTTTTATTTTTTGTTATCATAATGTCATAATGGTAGGGATTAACTGAGCTGGTCTTGGGTCATTGATAAGTCATTGTCTCAGCGCAGCCTTGAAATGTGAACAGAGTCCAGGAGCCAAGATGATTTGGATGGACTTTGTCATTCCTGTAGAGTATCGTCTGTTTCCAGAAGGTGTCAGAGTTATCTATAAAAGTGATTGCAACAGAGCTACAGTAATCTTTTAGCCAGGTGTGTAATGCCAGTAGCCTGCTGAATCTTTCACACCCGCGGGCCAATGATGGTACCGGACCTGAAATGATTGTCCGCTTTTAGGAATTTCTCAATGCTAGAATCAGTTCTTTAAAATCCATTTTCAGAAGTTCCGAACTAGCCATCCTGATGTCGTTTGACCCCACATGGAGTACAAGAGCATCAGCTTCCGGCATCTGTCGTAGAACCGTCGGAAGCAGCCTTGTAATGTCCTGTACTCGTGCTCCTGGGTAGCACAGTTTTTTTGCACCGAGACGTTTCTCACCATAGAGCTGCCGATGATGACAGCTGGTGAAACAGCCGAGGAGGTCCGGACGTTCTTTTGCCTCGAGTGGTTTAGAAGACCCCTCAAGGACCAAACGGCAGTGGGGCCCGTTGGACCCGAGCCGGCTGTAGTACCATCGTGGATGATGAATGGGCCAGTCTCTCAGGCAGCCTCACGGTCTGATGAGGGTGGGAGCTCTGAGGATCTGAACCCTAGGTAGAAGCCACTGGAGAGGGAGACAGAACAGAGGACGAAGGCATAGGTACCTCCGGATCCAATCTCGAATTGGAAGCCCCTAAGGAAGAAGGCGCTGGAACCTCTGGATCCAGGGCGGCAAAGGCGTTTCTGGTCTGTGTCCGGTCCGGGCTTAACATCGACAAGGAGGCCCCATGGCCAGCGGACGCTTTCTTCAACATCCACGAAGAGTGACATATCTCCATGGCTGGTTGGTAGGATTGAGATCAGGAACATCCCCCAAGTCATCCAGGATCATCCTACTAGCTCCGTTCACCATGGAAGGGGGAGTCCCC
Organism: Salvelinus namaycush; assembly: GCF_016432855.1. Lineage (NCBI taxonomy): Eukaryota > Metazoa > Chordata > Actinopteri > Salmoniformes > Salmonidae > Salvelinus > Salvelinus namaycush. The sequence goes on from NW_024061531.1 coordinate 404,738, forward strand.
TTTGTGGAGGGATCCCTGCAGAGTACCGGCCAATCGGCTATTGAGAGCCAACATGGCAGCTACACTTCCGTCGGTCCAGAGCTGCGTTCGGCTATTGAGGTAGAAGAAAAATGTAAAGTACAGTAGGCGGGTGTGGATTAGCCAGTAGCTTTAAGAAGAGTAGCCACTTCGCCCCTGTAGTTCTCTGCAAGCAAACAGCTACATTGAAAGTCTGGGCTGTCCATATTGTTCCTGGGAAAAAGCAAAGTAAACACAGTTCCTGCAGCGTTGAAAACGTTCAATAGCAAACTCCATTTGAGACTGCCGAGCCAGCTAGGCTACAGGCTAGCTAGGCTAGCTAAGCTAGCTGGGCTTCCATGTCTCTCTACTTGAAGGGACTTCTCAACTGGAGAATTACACGGCTATCAAAACTGCCAGGCCAACACCAAACACATAATTCAGTTGAAAGTTTGCAAAATTCACGATGTGAACAATGAATGATGGTGTAGAGTATTGTAACTCAGGCTAGTAAAACACTTAGGGAGCACCTATCACAGGGTGTGTCCCAAAATTATCTTTCAAGCTGATGGAAAGGTCTAGATTACACGCTTTTATTTTTTGTTGTCTTAGGCTACTTGGCTAAAATGCTTGCTCGCCAGCCTAACTTCCTTTCATGGGCAAAGTTAGCTAGTTAACATTAGCCTTCTACATCTAGCTACATATTGAACGTCCGTCCTCTCAGTCCAGGGGCACAATGTATGAATTTATGGTTGGATCAGAATTGCTGTTATAATCATTGGTCGAAGGCGCAGGTGACACAACCGTGGTAGGCCTGATCACCAAAAACGACGAGACAGCCAATATGGAGAAGGTCAGAGACCTGGCCGTGTGGTGCCAGGACAACAACCTCTCCCTCAACGTGATCAAGACAAAGGAGATCATTGTGGACTACAGGAAAAGGAGGAGCGAGCACACCCCCAATCTCATCGACAGGGCTGTCGAGAGCTTCAAGTTCCTTGGTGTCCACATCACCAACAAACTAACATGGTCCAAGCACACCAAGACCGTCATGAAGAGGGAACGACAAAACCTATTCCCCCTCAGGAGACTGAAAATATTTGGTATGGGTCCTGAGATCCTCAAAAGGTTCTACAGCTGCACCATCGAGAGCATCCTGACTGGTTGCATCACTGCCTGGTATGGCAACTGCTCGACCTCCGACCGTAAGGCACTACATAGGATAGTGCGTTTGGCACAGTAAATCACTGGGGCCAAGCTTCCTGCCGTCCAGGACCTCTATACCAGACTGTGTCAGAGGAAGGCCCTGAAAATTGTCAACGACTCCAGCCACCCTAGTCATAGACTGTTCTCTCTGCGTGGTACCGGAGCGCCAAGTCTAGGTCCAAGAGGCTTCTAAACAGCTTCTACCCCCAAGCCATAAGACTCCTGAACATCTAATCAAATGGCTACCCAGACTATTTGCATTTCCCCCCCTCTTTTATGCCGCTGCTATTCTGTGTTATTATCTATGCATATAGTAACTTTAATAACTCTACCTACATGTACATATTACCTCAATTACCTCGAATAACCAGTGCCTCCGCACATTCACTCTGTTCCGGTACCCCCGTATATATTCTCGCTATTGTTATTTTACTGCTGCTCTTTAATTATTTGTTATTTTTATTTCTTATTTGTATTTTTTAAACTGCATTGTTGGTTATGGGCTTGTAAGTAAGCATTTCACTGTTATATTCGGTGCATGTGACTAATAACATTTGATTTGATTTGGTTTGTACGGAGAATTAAATTAAACTACAAGTCCAAATTCCTATCTCCATCCATGGCTAATTTAGGAAAGGGACAATTTTAGCTAGCTAGCTATCCCCTGGAGGACAACAACACAATGAGATGCAACAATTCAAGTTTTGCTTTGTGCTTTGTGATAGGAGTGAAGCCAAATCCAAACTGGCTTCCTTTTTTTTTGGTGCGCCAGGACCATAAACAGTTGAGCTCACTCAGTTTAGCGCAACGCTGACTGGCTATTATTTCATACTTTTTTATCAAGGGAGGACAAATGCTTCCTTGCTTCACTTGCATTCAATGCTACAGGCGGCAACAATGTCATACTCTTTATGACCAGACAGCATCAGATAGATGGCCTACACATACAGAGACAGAGGGGCGCTGTTCCACTCTCTATGATGCTTTCTCCAGTGAGATACAATTATGAAATTATGAAAACACAGAGAGACAAAATATAAATAATTTTTTACATTTTTTATGATTTTATTGGTCCATTTTTTGGGGAAGCCTGGTTTCCCTTGGCATCCATGAATACACGCCACTGCACTGCTTCTGTGGCCCTGTTCATAAACAACACTGGCAGCACTGTTCCTGCAGCTTGGCTGGAGACGGGAGAGGAAAAAAGAGGAAGCCAGATCAGCATGAGGCTCATACATTAGTAACCATCAGAGAAAGAAAGTAAAAACAGATGAAAGAAAGTTCTTCCTCTCTGAGCGCTACAGGTATGAACTCCACTGAACAGGGCCATTTCTCGATATGGTTAGGGAAACGTTTGGATCCTCTCTCTGTGACTTGCCCCACAATGCACCCCTGCTAGTACCTCTGTGGCAGCGGGGCACATTAAGGGCTGCCCCTCTGTATGCCTGTCTTATTGTGCATTCCTGTTGCCTCTAACCTGCTGGCTTCACACTGTGGGGAGCAAGAGCTCGCCGCGGGGGGCGATGATACAACATGTTCCCGCTCTCATTTTTTATCCCTCTATTTCTCTCTCTCTCTCACTCTCTCTCTCTCTCTCTCTCTTATTGGCATGGGAAACATATATTTACATTGCCAAAGCAGGTGAAATAGATAATAAACAAAAGTTATTAACAGTAAACATTACACTCACAAATGTTCCAAAGGAATAGAGACATTTCAAATGTCATGTTATGGCTATATACTGTGTTGTAACAATGTCTCTCTCTCTCTTTACCCCTCTCTCTCTACCATCATTGTTCCATTTTCTCTCTCTTTTTACACCCCTCTTGCCCTCTCTCTCTCTCTCTCTCTCTCTCTCTCTCTCTCTCTCTCTCTCTCTCTCTCTCTCTCTCTCTCTCTCTCTCTCTCTCTCTCTCTCTCTCTCTCTCTCTCTCTCTCTCTCTCTCTCTCTCTCTCTCTCTCTCTCTCTCTCTCTCTCTCTCTCTCTCTCTCTCTCTCTCTCTCTCTCTCTCTCTCTCTCTCTCTCTCTCTCTCTGTGTGTGTGTGGCTTATGCCCTCTCTCTCTTTCTCACTTATCTCTAACTCTCTTTCCTACCCGCCTTTTCCCTCCATAGGGCACGGCTCTTGACAAAGGTCCATAGTAGTAGTGCACTACCTTTGTACCTACACTCAGTGGCCCGTTTATTAGGTACACCACCCCGTTTACGAAAATGGTTCGCTCCTACAGACAGAGAGTTGTGTCTCCCTATAGAAAGCAGGCAGACTGTTCGATTGAATGTTAGAATGGGCAAAACGAGTGACCTAATCAACGTTGAGCGTGATGTGATCGTTGGTGCCAGGAGCTCCGTTTCCAGAATCTCAGAAATGGCCGGCCTCCTGGGCTTTTCACGCTCGGCAGTATCTGACATCCAATCATCGGCAGTCCTGTGGGTGAAAACATCTCGTTGATGAGAGAGGTCCAAGGACAATGGCAAGAGTCGTGCAAGCTAACAGGCGAGCCACAAACAGGTCAATCATGATGCAGTACAACAGTGGTGTGCAGAAGGGCAACTCGATGCTCCTTGTCACGGACGGGCTATTGCAGCAGACGACCACATCGGGTTCCACTCCTATCAGCTAAAAACAAGAAGAAGCAGCTCCAGTGGGCACGCGATCACATACACTGGACTGTTGAGGAGTGGAAAAACATTGCCTGGTTTGACGAATCCCGTTTGCTGCTGTGTCATTCTGATGTCAGTGTCAGGATTTGGCCCCATCCTGCCTGGTGTCAACGGTACAGGCTGGTGGCGGTGGTGTAATGGTTTGGGGAACGTTTTCCTGGCACATGTTAGGTCCCTTGATACCAATTGAGCAACTCTTCCATTCTCCAAATAATTCAGGCTATTCTGGAGGCAAAGGGGGGTCTGACCTGGTACAAGATGGGTGTACCTAATAAACTGACTACTGAGTGTATATAGTGCACTACTTTTGACAAGGGCCATTGGTCAAAAGTAGTCAAAGGTAGTGCACTATGTATAGGGTGCTATTTTGAACAGAATCATCTAAACCCACAGTGATCACCCTTCATTCTCTCGCTCTATGACCCCTGTAGTTTGAGTGTTCCTGTAATGGCCGGTCTGTGCTATGTTGGTCAGAGCAAAGCATTCCAGGCGTGTAGATAACGGGTTGATATTGGAGGCCAGCAGCACAGGACCAGTGGAGCAGCTCTCTCTAACTGGCAGCCAGGGAGAGGACCCGGGCCAGGGTGGTTATACGCTGGGCTAATTATATCTACAGGGAAGGGGCAATCAGGAGAGGTTATTTCCATCTGTTGAAAGGCTGGGTGTCTGAGTATCCTCTGGGGTTGGAGAGAGGAGGAGCGATAAAAAGAGAGAGACCGGGAGAGAGAGAAAAAGAGAGAGAGAGAGGGAGAGAGAGGGAGGGAGAGAGAGAGAGAGAGGGAGAGAGAGGCTGCTACTGGCATTTGTTTGTTGTTCAATGTGCATCGTGGATCATAGTGGAAAGCACGTTTCACCAGTAACATATCATGAACAGAGGAATGTGTGAATGACGTGTGTAGCATGACAGAGACTGTAGTTGTAGCAATTAGGTGACCTCTATAATAGCTAACCATTACACAGTAGCATAGTGACTGTAAGAGATATCCTCTATAATAGCTAACCATTACACAGTAGCATAGTGACTGTAAGAGATATCCTCTATAATAGCTAACCATTACACAGTAGCATAGTGACTGTAAGAGATATCCTCTATAATAGCTAACCATTACACAGTAGCATAGTGACTGTAAGAGATATCCTCTATAATAGCTAACCATTACACAGTAGCATAGTGACTGTAAGAGATATCCTCTATAATAGCTAACCATTACACAGTAGCATAGTGACTGTAAGAGATATCCTCTATAATAGCTAACCATTAGACAGTAGCATAGTGACTGTAAGAGATATCCTCTATAATAGCTAACCATTACACAGTAGCATAGTGACTGTAAGAGATATCCTCTATAATAGCTAACCATTACACAGTAGCATAGTGACTGTAAGCGATATCCTCTATAATAGCTAACCATTACACAGTAGCACAGTGACTGTAAGAGATATCCTCTATAATAGCTAACCATTAGACAGTAGCAGAGTGACTGTAAGAGATATCCTCTATAATAGCTAACCGTTAGACAGTAGCATAGTGACTGTAAGCGATATCCTCTATAATAGCTAACCGTTAGACAGTAGCATAGTGACTGTAAGAGATATCCTCTATAATAGCTAACCGTTAGACAGTAGCATAGTGACTGTAAGAATGTCTTTTTTATGGAAGATATACAAAGTGTCACCGTTACTGACCAAACAGAAGTTAGCATTCCTGATATTGTCATGTTTTGTCTTTCATCATGTCTTGTCCCTGTGCTTCCCTCTGCTGGTCTTATTAGGTTCTTTCCCTCTTTCTCTCTCTCTATCGTTCCGTTCCTGCTCCCAGCTGTTTCTCATTCTCCTAACGACCTCATTTACTCTTTCACACCTGTCCCCTATTTTGCCCTCTGATTAGAGTCCCTATTTCTCCCTCTGTTTTCCGCTTCTGTCCTTGTCGGATTCTTGTTTGATGTTTGCTGTTCCTGTGTCCTTGTTCCGCCCTGTCGTGTTCTTTGCCTTCTTCAGATGCTGCGTGTGAGCAGGTGTCTATGTCAGCTACGGCCAGTGCCTTCCTGAAGCGACCTGCAGTCTGTGGTCGCGTCTCCAGTCGTTCCTCTCTATTGACGAGAGGATTTCAGTTCCTGTTTTGGATTGACCATTGATAATATCCAGGAGAATCATTATTTGTTTATTACTGGAATAAAGACTCTGTTACTATTACGTCGCTTTTGGGTCCTCATTCACCAGCATAACAGAAGAATCCGACCAAGATGGACCCAGCGACTATGGATTCTCTCAACACTGCCGTCGAGTTCCAGGGAGCAATGCTCGGCAGACACGAGCAGGAATTGTTTGCTGCTCGTCATGCCGTTGAGACCCTGGCCGCTCAGGTTTCCGATCTCTCTGGACAGTTTCAGAGTCTTCATCTCGTGCCACCAGCTACTTCCTGGTCTTCCGAGTCTCCGGAACCTAGGGTTAATAACCCACCATGTTACTCTGGGCAGCCCACTGAGTGTCGCTCCTTTCTCACCCAGTGTGATATTGTGTTCTCTCTCCAGCCCAACACGTACTCAAGAGAGAGAGCTCGGATCGCTTACGTCATATCACTCCTTACTGGTCGGGCTCGGGAGTGGGGCACAGCTATCTGGGAGGCAAGGGCTGAGTGTTCTAACGATTATCAGAACTTTAAAGAGGAGATGATACGGGTTTTTGATCGTTCAGTTTTTGGGAAGGAGGCTTCCAGGGCCCTGGCTTCCCTATGTCAAGGTGATCGATCCATAACGGATTACTCTATAGAGTTTCGCACTCTTGCTGCCTCCAGTGACTGGAACGAGCCGGCGTTGCTCGCTCGTTTTCTGGAGGGACTTCACGCTGAGGTTAAGGATGAGATTCTCTCCCGGGAGGTTCCTTCCAGCGTGGACTCTTTGATTGCACTCGCCATCCGCATAGAACGACGGGTAGATCTTCGTCACCGAGCTCGTGGAAGAGAGCTCGCGTTAACGGTGTTTCCCCTCTCCGCATCTCAACCATCTCCTCCCACCGGCTCAGAGACTGAGCCCATGCAGCTGGGAGGTATTCGCATCTCGACTAAGGAGAGGGAACGGAGAATCACCAACCGCCTTTGCCTCTATTGCGGTTCTGCGGGACATTTTGTCATGTCATGTCCAGTAAAAGCCAGAGCTCATCAGTAAGCGGAGGGCTACTGGTGAGCGCTACTACTCCTGTCTCTCCATCAAGATCCTGTACTACCTTGTCGGTCCATCTACGCTGGACCGGTTCAGCTGCTTCCTGCAGTGCCTTGATAGACTCTGGGGCTGAGGGTTGTTTTATGGACGAAGCATGGGCTCGGAAACATGACATTCCTCTCAGACAGTTAGGGAAGCCCACGCCCATGTTCGCCTTAGATGGTAGTCTTCTCCCCAGTATCAGATGTGAGACACTACCTTTAACCCTCACAGTATCTGGTAACCACAGTGAGACCATTTCCTTTTTGATTTTTCGTTCACCTTTTACACCTGTTGTTTTGGGTCATCCCTGGCTAGTATGTCATAATCCTTCTATTGATTGGTCTAGTAATTCTATCCTATCCTGGAACGTTTCTTGTCATGTGAAGTGTTTAATGTCTGCTATCCCTCCTGTGTCTTCTGTCCCCTCTACTCAGGAGGAACCTGGTGATTTGACAGGAGTGCCGGAGGAATATCATGATCTGCGCACGGTCTTCAGTCGGTCCAGAGCCAGCTCCCTTCCTCCTCACCGGTCGTATGATTGTTGTATTGATCTCCTTCCGGGGACCACTCCCCCTCGGGGTAGACTATACTCTCTGTCGGCTCCCGAACGTAAGGCTCTCGAGGATTATCTGTCTGTTTCTCTCAACGCCGGTACCGTGGTGCCTTCTTCCTCTCCCGCCGGAGCGGGATTTTTCTTTGTTAAGAAGAAGGACGGTACTCTGCGCCCCTGCGTGGATTATCGAGGGCTGAATGACATAACGGTTAAGAATCGTTATCCGCTTCCCCTTATGTCGTCGGCCTTCGAGATTTTGCAGGGAGCCAGGTTCTTTACTAAGTTGGACCTTCGTAACGCTTACCATCTCGTACGCATCAGAGAGGGGGACGAGTGGAAAACGGCGTTTAATACTCCGTTAGGGCATTTTGAATACCGGGTTCTGCCGTTCGGTCTCGCTAATGCTCCAGCTGTCTTTCAGGCATTAGTTAATGATGTACTGAGAGACATGCTGAACATTTTTGTTTTCGTTTACCTTGACGATATCCTGATTTTTTCACCGTCACTCGAGATTCATGTTCAGCACGTTCGACGTGTACTCCAGCGCCTTTTAGAGAATTGTCTCTACGTGAAGGCTGAGAAGTGCGCCTTTCATGTCTCCTCTGTCACATTTCTCGGTTCTGTTATTTCCGCTGAAGGCATTCAGATGGATCCCGCTAAGGTCCAGGCTGTCAGCGATTGGCCCGTTCCTAAGTCACGTGTCGAGTTGCAGCGCTTTCTCGGTTTCGCTAATTTCTATCGGCGTTTCATTCGTAATTTCGGTCAAGTGGCTGCCCCTCTCACAGCTCTGACTTCTGTCAAGACTTGCTTTAAGTGGTCCGGTTCCGCCCAGGGAGCTTTTGATCTCCTCAAGAAGCGTTTTACATCCGCCCCTATCCTTGTTACTCCTGACGTCACTAAACAATTCATTGTCGAGGTTGACGCTTCAGAGGTGGGCGTGGGAGCCATTCTGTCTCAGCGCTTCCAGTCTGACGATAAGGTCCATCCTTGCGCTTACTTTTCTCATCGCCTGTCGCCATCGGAACGCAACTATGATGTGGGTAACCGCGAACTGCTCGCCATCCGCTTAGCCATAGGCGAATGGCGACAGTGGTTGGAGGGGGCG
>NW_024061531.1:420958-471604 GCF_016432855.1 Salvelinus namaycush
AGAGAGGAGGTTATATTAGCAACTCTGATTGGAAAGAAGAGCAGTACCACTCCACCATCGTCCCAGACTGGTGTTGTAATGTGAGCGGCCTGAGTGAGAGGGACGAGTGTCGGCCAGGTCTATAAAAGAGCAGTGAGTCATACTCTGTAACTTTTTGCATCCCGAATGGCACCCTATTCCATATTTAGTGCACTTCATTTTAGCAAGGGCCATAGGGCTTAGGCAATAGGGTGCCATTTGAGACGCAGGTCAGTGGTCATAACCGCCCATCGTCATGGGTCTTTCCTGCTGGAACCTGACAGCTACTGTCAACACTGCTGTCTCATATTTACTAAACAGCATCACTGTTACATCATCGCCAGACCTAGTCCCTTCCTGTCTTAGCCAATCACAAGTCTCGACTGCCTCGATTTACCACAGTGAGTTTCCGGAGCGAGAGAGAGCTAGAGAGCGAGAGAAAGAGAGAGTGACTGAGAGAGGGAGAAAGAAAAAGAGTGACAGAGAGGGAGAGAGAGTGAATTGAATAGAATTGAGAGAGAATGAGTGAGAGGAGAAGAGGAGAGAGAGCGAGCGAGAGAATGAGTGAGTGACAGAGCGGGAGAGAGAAAGTGTGACAGAGAGAAAGTGACAGAGGGAGAGAGAAAGAGTGACAGAGAGAAAGTGACAGAGAGGGAGAGAGAAAGAGTGACAGAGAGAAAGTGACAGAGGGAGAGAGAAAGAGTGACAGAGGAAGTGACAGAAAGGGAGAGAGAGAGAGTGACAGAGAGGGAGAGAGAAAGAGTGACAGAGAGAAAGTGACAGAGAGGGAGAGAGAAAGAGTGACAGAGAGAAAGTGACAGAGGGAGAGAGAAAGAGTGACAGAGGAAGTGACAGAAAGGGAGAGAGAGAGAGTGACAGAGAGGGAGAGAGAAAGAGTGACAGAGGAAGTGACAGAGAGAAAAAGAGTGATAGAGAGGGGGAGAGAAAGAGTGATAGAGAGAGGGTGACAGAGAGAGAATGAGTGACAGAGAAGGAGAGAGAAAGAGTGACAGAGAGAAAGTGACAGAGAGGGAGAGAGAAAGAAGGGTGACTGAGAGAATGGCTGAGAGAGGGAGGAGTCAAGAGACCACTAAGCTAAAGTACAGAACATGGAGGGAAATATCTTCCCCAAAGGTCTCCACAGGCAGTGGTGTAAAGTACTTCATAAAAATACTTTAAAGTACTACTTAAGTAGTTTTTTGGCTATCTGTACTTTACTTGACTATTTATATTTTTAGACTACTTTTACTTTTACTTCACTACATTCCTAAAGAAAATTATATACTTTTCACTCCATACATTTTTCTGACACCCAAAAGCACTTGTTACATTTTGAATGCTTGAATACTCTCTACTGCCTCTTATATGGTGGACTCACAAAACACAAATGCTTTGTTTGTAAATGATGTCTGAGTGTTGGAGTGTGCTCCTGGCTATCCGTAAATAAAAAACAATACATCTGTGCCCTCTGGTTTGCTTAAAATAAGGATTTTGAAATGGTTTATACTTAACTTTTGATATTTAAGTATATTTAAAACCAAATACTTTAAAACTTTTATTCAAGTAATATTTTAATGGGCGACTTTCACTTTTACTTGAGTCATTTTCTATGACAGTTTGACAACTGGGTACTTTTTCCACCATTAACCAAAGGAGCTAGCAGTAACATCTAGTGGTAATACCAGTGCTCTGGTGTAACTCTCCCCCACCACAGTAACATCTAGTGGTAATACCAGTGCTCTGGTGTAACTCTCCCCCACCACAGTAACATCTAGTGGTAATACCAGTGCTCTGGTGTAACTCTCCCCCACCACAGTAACATCTAGTGGTAATACCAGTGCTCTGGTGTAACTCTCCCCCACCACAGTAACATCTAGTGGTAATCCTCAGAGGCTCTACCAGTGTCAACATCCTGGCAGATTGTCTGCAGCAACAGCACATGCGATGGTTCCCTACTGACAGGCACACATACAGGGGGTGTTCAGTGGTGGCGTTAATCCTAATTACCACACTGTACGTCAATGCTGTGTTTATGAGCTCTCCAATTACAGACGCTCCAGTGAACACAATCAGGTCTCAGACGGGGTCTATCTCGAATAATTCAAAACTTTGCCTGTGACTCTCCTGTCACTCGGTAGAACAACTAGCAACTGTAGGCTACTATCTCAAAATGCTAAAAAATACACTGGCATGCAGTAGGTTTGTCAGTGCTTTCACCTAGGACATGTCATCATTAGTGACAACATGGAGATTGTTAAAGCCAGTTTGCCTTCACACAATTTAAGACAATCCTCATTAAAAAGGGGAGAGCATTATGCAGAAAGAAAAAGTAGATGGTGATCTAATACAGGGTGTCACCCTTACACACACACACACACACACACACACACACACACACACACACACACACACACACACACACACACACACACACACACACACACACACACACACACACACACACACACACACACACACACACACACACATCGGTTTCACCCCTGTCCTCCTTCTTCTCCTGCCGGACTCAGACAGACAGACATTTCTGATCAGACAGATGTGCAGAACCTCCCTGGGGTCCTCGCTGTGGGTCTGTTACCCGAGGGCACGACTGCTCTCCATCAAACAGACACCTCAGTTTCTGACACACATGTGCACTGAAGTAGACAAGCACGCAGACACACACCTGAGGCCCGTCCATCTCTCTGACACCTCATTGGCTGTGGTGTGTGTGTGTGTGTGTGTGTGTGTGTGTGTGTGTGTGTGTGTGTGTGTGTGTGTGTGTGTGTGTGTGTGTGTGTGTGTGTGTGTGTGTGTGTGTGTGTGTGTGTGTGTGTGTGTGTGTGTGTGTGTGTGTGTGTGTGTGTGTGTGTGTGTGTGTGTGTGAGAGCAGAGGAAAGGGGCCCATGCCAGTGACAGGGAGCCATGGATCTGTTCCAACGTTTCCATGTTGCAGCCACTCTGTTTTCCTCTGCCAGGGAACACAGTATCAGATGGGACAGCCTTTTTAAACCTCTTCTCGAGGACCCCTCCATGTTTCCATGTCGCGGCCACACTGTCTTCTTCTGCCAGGGAACACAGTATCAGATAAGACAGCCTTTATCAAACTCCTCGGGGATCCCAAGACGTTTCACAATTTTGTTGTAGCCCTGATCCAGCTCACCTGATTCACCTAGTCAAGGACCTGAACCAGCTCACCTGATTCACCTAGTCAAGGGCCTGAACCAGCTCACCTGATTCACCTAGTCAAGGACCTGAACCAGCTCACCTGATTCACCTAGTCAAGAACCTGAACCAGCTCACCTGATTCACCTAGTCAAGGACCTGAACCAGCTCACCTGATTCACCTAGTCAAGGACCTGAACCAGCTCACCTGATTCACCTAGTCAAGGGCCTGAACCAGCTCACCTGATTCACCTAGTCAAGGACCTGAACCAGCTCACCTGATTCATCTAGTCAAGGACCTGAACCAGCTCACCTGATTCATCTAGTCAAGGACCTGAACCAGCTCACCTGATTCATCTAGTCAAGGACCTGAACCAGCTCACCTGATTCACCTAGTCAAGGACATGAACCAGCTCACCTGATTCATCTAGTCAAGGACCTGAACCAGCTCACCTGATTCACCTAGTCAAGGTCCTGAACCAGCTCACCTGATTCATCTAGTCAAGGTCCTGAACCAGCTCACCTGATTCACCTAGTCAAGGGCCTGAACCAGCTCACCTGATTCATCTAGTCAAGGGCCTGAACCAGCTCACCTGATTCACCTAGTCAAGGTCCTGAACCAGCTCACCTGATTCATCTAGTCAAGGACATGAACCAGCTCACCTGATTCACCTAGTCAAGGACCAGAACCAGCTCACCTGATTCACCTAGTCAAGGACCTGAACCAGCTCACCTGATTCATCTAGTCAGGGACCTGAACCAGCTCATAGTTCAAATACATGGAATGACTGGGAGTCCCAGAGTAGAGGTATGAAATGGTTGAGATAGGACACATCAGTCTTGTCTGACTGACTGACTTACTGGACATAGTCGCTTTACACACAGTAACAGCTCAGCTAACAACACAGCTAACAGCTCAGCTAACAACACAGCTAACAGCTCAGCTAACAACACAGCTAACAGCTCAGCTAACAACACAGCTAACAGCTCAACTACAAGCACAGCTAACAACACAGCTAACAACACAGCTAACAGCTCAGCTAACAACACAGCTAACAGCTCAGCTAACAACACAGCTAACAGCTCAACTAACAACACAGCTAACAGCTCAGCTAACAACACAGCTAACAGCTCAGCTAACAACACAGCTAACAGCTCAACTACAAGCACAGCTAACAACACAGCTAACAACACAGCTAACAGCTCAGCTAACAGCTCAGCTAACAACACAGCTAACAGCTCAGCTAACAACACAGCTAACAGCTCAACTACAAGCACAGCTAACAACACAGCTAACAGCTCAGCTAACAACACAGCTAACAGGTCACAAGACGAGACATCCCTGTCTTTGATCTAATTTGATCTAATGTGTAATCTTAGTCATATCATTTACCAGTCCAGCGAGGTGGTCCATACTGTGCCTTTGTGTCCACCAAATGAATCTGTCACATACACCTGATAGTATGCAGGTATGCCAGTGCTACCAATGGTTTTTATGGTATTGGGTTTCTTGTCTGAGGGGGGTGCGTCAAAAGGTCAAAGTTCAGAAGTGACTGCTCTGCAAACTGTGATGTCATCAGAATGTCGGGAGGTTCCAAGACGTCACAGAACATTCTACATAAGCTGTTCAGACATGCAGTTAGCTAGATTTTTGGCCCCAGCTCCAAGCCAGGGGGGACCATCTTTGGCCTCTGATGCCCAATAAAGTGAGACGCTTTGGGCTGTAGGCAAACTCAACACCCACACTAATACATCGACAACCGTCAGGAAATGTAAAGCCTGAGAGGAGGGTTTTGAACTTTAAACTTGGGGAAATGTGAACTGGGTCAGCGTTAAGAATGTATTTTACAGATCAGGGGTATGTAGGGTGAGACTGTATCGCATCCGGCCGTGATGGGTAGTCCCATAGGGTGGCGCACAATTGGCCCAGCGTCGTCTAGGTTTGGCCGGGGTAGGCCGTCATTGTAAATAAGAATTTGTTCTTATCTGACTTGCCTAGTTAGAGACAGAGAGTCAGAGGGATCACACAAACTCACACTACATCACACACACTCCATCTACAGTGGGTTGTAATAATGTTGGAGGATGTTTGGGTAATGTTGTAATAACGTTAGAGGATGTTTGTAAAGTGAAGTAACCCCATTGTGAAGTTTGAGCTTTAGATAAAAACATCTACTGAATAGCATACTGTATGATATTATGAATAATTGGTGAGAGCGAGAGAGAGAGAGCTTGCAGTCCAGGAGGTGGTTGCAGACTACCAGGTGTGACATCCCTGAAAACAACCAAGAAACATTACAGAGAATTTGTCCTACTGAGAATACTGTATATGTCTACCCAGCAGGAACTGTACTACACCACTGCTCTGCATGAGATGAAGATGCAGTATGAAGTTGAAATGTACAGAGTGTTTGATGTGTACTGGATATTGCATACAGTTCATAAGTTGCTGAATTCATCGTTCTGCCCCTGAGCAAGGTAGTTAACTCACTGTTCCCCGGGTGCCGAAGAAGTGAATGTCGATTATGGCAGCCCCCCGCACCTCTCACCTCCTTTTTCCCTTTCCTATTAAAGATCTGCAAATAAAGTTCAGATGCAATGATTAAATGTGGGTTTGAGACTGTCAACAGGCCATTAACACTGAACCCAAGGCCTGTAGATGGTTACGCAATACAATATCAGATCAACCTCCGTCCTCTCATCTTCCTGTGAGAGGACAGATCTGATAAGAGAGAAAGTGGTTTGAGCTGATATGACTAGAGGAGGGCTGACTTTCCAATAAGTAGGAGGACAGAAAACTGCTCTCTCAACTACACGACTACTGTAGACTTGTCCAGATAACTACACGACTACTGTAGACTTGTCCAGATAACTACACGACTACTGTAGACTTCAGTAGACTTGTCCAGATAACTACATGACTACTGTAGACTTCAGTAGACTTGTCCAGATAACTACACAACTACTGTAGACGTGTCCAGATAACTACACGACTACTGTAGACTTGTCCAGATAACTATACGACTACTGTAGACTTGTCCAGATAACTACACGACTACTGTAGACTTCAGTAGACTTGTCCAGATAACTACACGACTACTGTAGACGTGTCCAGATAACTACACGACTACTGTAGACGTGTCCAGATAACTACACGACTACTGTAGACTTGTCCAGATAACTACACAAATACTGTAGACTTTAGTAGACTTGTCCAGATAACTTCACAACTACTGTAGACTTCAGAAGACTTGTCCAGATAACTACACGGCTACTGTAGACTTGTCCAGATAACTACACAACTACTGTAGACTTATCCAGATAACTACACGACTACTGTAGACTTGTCCAGATAACTACACGACTACTGTAGACTTGTCCAGATAACTACACGACTACTGTAGACTTCAGTAGACTTGTCCAGATAACTACACGACTACTGTAGACGTGTCCAGATAACTACACGACTACTGTAGACTTCAGAAGACTTGTCCAGATAACTACACGACTACTGTAGACTTCAGAAGACTTGTCCAGATAACTACACGACTACTGTAGACTTATCCAGATAACTACACGACTACTGTAGACTTGTCCAGATAACTACACGACTACTGTAGACGTGTCCAGATAACTACACGACTACTGTAGACTTGTCCAGATAACTACACAAATACTGTAGACTTTAGTAGACTTGTCCAGATAACTTCACAAATACTGTAGACTTGTCCAGATAACTACACGACTACTGTAGACGTGTCCAGATAACTACACGACTACTGTAGACTTGTCCAGATAACTACACAAATACTGTAGACTTGTCCAGATAACTACACGACTACTGTAGACTTCAGTAGACTTGTCCAGATAACTACACGGCTACTGTAGACTTGTCCAGATAACTACACGACTACTGTAGACTTTAGTAGACTTGTCCAGATAACTTCACAACTACTGTAGACTTCAGAAGACTTGTCCAGATAACTACACAACTACTGTAGACGTGTCCAGATAACTACACGACTACTGTAGACTTGTCCAGATAACTACACAAATACTGTAGCCTTTAGTAGACTTGTCCAGATAACTTCACAACTACTGTAGACTTCAGAAGACTTGTCCAGATAACTACACAACTACTGTAGACTTGTCCAGATAACTACACGACTACTGTAGACTTGTCCAGATAACTACACGACTACTGTAGACTTCAGTAGACTTGTCCAGATAACTACACGACTACTGTAGACGTGTCCAGATAACTACATGACTACTCTAGACTTGTCCAGATAACTACACGACTACTGTAGACTTCAGTAGACTTGTCCAGATAACTACACGACTACTGTAGACTTCAGTAGACTTGTCCAGATAACTACACGGCTACTGTAGACTTGTCCAGATAACTACACGACTACTGTAGACTTGTCCAGATAACTACACGACTACTGTAGACTTGTCCAGATAACTACACGACTACTGTAGACTTGTCCAGATAACTACACGACTACTGTAGACTTGTCCAGATAACTACACGACTACTGTAGACGTGTCCAGATAACTACACGACTACTGTAGACGTGTCCAGATAACTACACGACTACTGTAGACTTGTCCAGATAACTACACGACTACTGTAGACTTGTCCAGATAACTACACAACTACTGTAGACTTCAGTAGACTTGTCCCGGAAACTATGTCACCATACGTTCAGTGGTTATCTGGAGAGGAGAGTGTTACTACTGCCTGCATTCAGACGATCTGGTAAGTGAAGTGCTGAGAGCGTATTGGGAAACAGAGACAGGGGAACCTAAAGTCCTTGCGGGGCTGAAAGAAACAGAACACCTCCCAAGAAATGGTGACATTCATTTCAGCAAGCCTACAGATAGAGCCCACACGTTCTTCCTTCCTCTGTGTGTGTGTCTGTATGTGTGTTGAAGGTGTGTGTTTATGTGTCTACGTTCACGTGTGATTTTGTGTGTGTGTGTGTGTGTGTGTGTGTGTGTGTGTGTGTGTGTGTGTGTGTGTGTGTGTGTGTGTGTGTGTGTGTGTGTGAGGGTGTGTATGTTTGTGTGCCCATAGAGAGAGCAAAGCAACTTCAATACCTTGTTCTACATACAGGAGGATAAAGGAGGGGAACACACTTCACAGGAGGATAAAGGAGGGAAACACACTTTACAGGAGGATAAAAGAGGGGAACACACTTCACAGGAGGATAAAGGAGGGGAACACACTTTACAGGAGTGTAACACACTTTACAGGAGGATAAAGGAGGGGAACACACTTCACATGAGGATAAAAGAGGGGAACACACTTCACAGGAGGATAAAGGAGGGGAACACACTTTACAGGAGGATAAAGGAGGGGTACACACCTTACAGGAGGATAAAGGAGAGGAACACACTTTACAGGAGGATAAAGGAGGGGGATACACTTCACAGGAGGATAAAAGAGGGGAACACACTTCACAGGAGGATAAAGGAGGGGAACACACTTTACAGGAGGATAAAGGAGGGGAACACACTTCACAGGAGGATAAAGGAGGGGAACACACTTCACAGGAGGATAAAGGAGGGGAACACACTTCACAGGAGGATAAAGGAGGGGAACACACTTTACAGGAGGATAAAGGAGGGGAACACACTTTACAGGAGGATAAAGGTGGGGAACACACTTCACAGGAGGATAAAGGAGGGGAACACACTTTACAGGAGGATAAAGGAGGGGAACACACTTTACAGGAGGATAAAGGAGGCGAACACACTTTACAGGAGGATAAAGGAGGGGAACACACTTCACAGAAGGATAAAGGAGGGGAACACACTTTACAGGAGGATAAAGGAGGGGAACACACTTCACAGGAGGATCAAGGAGGGGAACACACTTTACAGGAGGATCAAGGAGGGGAATACACTTTACAGGAGGATAAAGGAGGGGAACACACTTTACAGGAGGATCAAGGAGGGGAACACACTTTACAGGAGGATAAAGGAGGGGAACACACTTTACAGGAGGATAAAGGAGGGGAACACACTTTACAGGAGGATAAAAGAGGGGACCACACTTTTAATTTGTTCATCGTCAATCACATGGTTCTCATTTTGTCAGCAGCATAAAGCTGCAGGTAATTCAGAAATGAACTTCCCCCTGGTCCTCATGGGATTCTGATTTTGACTGCTATGTAGGAGGGGGAACACTTTCCCTTTCGGGTTTGGGGACCCTGATATAATGACTGCGAGCTTTACACCACTCCAGCCGACACGCTTGGCCTTAAGCATGGTGATTTTGTGCAGCTGCTCAGCCAAAGAAAGCCATGTAGTTCTCAACAGACAGTTATTGTTCGTTGATTACGTTCCATTACATTGTCCGAACGTTGTTTCCAGAGGCAGTTTGGAACTCGGTAGTGAGTGTTGCAACCGAGGACGGACACTTTTTACGCGCTTCAGCACTTGGCGGTCCCGTTCTGTAAGCTTGTGTGGCCTACCACTTCACGGCTGGGCCATTGTTGCTCCTAGACGTTTCCACTTCACAATAACAGCACTTACAGTTGACCGGAGCAGCTCTGGCAAGGCAGACATTTGACGAACTGACTTGTTGGAAAGGTGGCATCCTATGACGGTGCCACATGGAAAGTCACTGAGCTCTTCAGTAAGGCCATTCTACTGCCAATGTTTGTCTATGGAGATTGCATGGCTGTGTGCTTGAATTTATATACCTGTCAGCAACGGACGTGGCTGAAATAGATTAATCCACCAATTTGAAGAGGTGTCCACATACTTTTGTGTATATATTTTATTTGTTATGGCCACCCCCCCACACAGTCTCCGTACATGTATGTTTGTGTGTTTAATTCCTAAATTCACATGAATTATGTATCAATAACATAGTGTATTAGTGTAACATGATGAGGTTACGAGGTTACGAGGTGACATGAACAAGGAGGTCCGAGACGGCCATGGATCTTAAGACAAGACACCTGTTTGAGTATTTCTTTGGAACGTAATGAAACTATTGGAACATTTTCCTCCAAAATCGTACAATACCTCCAGGGGTCTTTCAATATAATCTCTGATGTTATTCTCTTTCTTTTAGCTGTCAGACCTGTTTTCAAGCTGTGCTTGATTGAGCTTGCCTTGCACAATGGAACCAATAGGATAGTTGCAAAAGTGGAAGCCCCGCCCATCTGACACTCCAGACAGGCTAAAGCAAAACGAAATAAACAGTAAACCTCTGGTCTGGCTGCTGTAGGTGGTTAGGAATCTGCTGGCAAGCTGCAAAGCGCATTAGTCACTGCTTCCTCTTTCCCTTAGAATGTCTTTCTCTCTAGTGTCTCAGAGTGACTCAAGCACACACACACACACACACAAACACACACACACACACACACACACAGCCCAATGTTGTGTGTGTGTGTGTGTGTGTGTGTGTGTGTGTGTGTGTGTGTGTGTGTGTGTGTGTGTGTGTGTGTGTGTGTGTGTGTGTGTGTGTGTGTGTGTGTGTGTGTGTGTGTGTGTGTGTGTGTGTGTGTGTGTGTGTGTGTGGTGTGTGGAATGACTGTGTTTGCTTTGAGGAGATATAGAACATAACCTCTGAGCAGATCGTGTTGAAGCATGTTGGAATACTCTCCTCTCTCATCCTGTTCTCTGAGTAAACAGTCACCTAAGTGATTGGATGGATACAGGTAACTGCCAAAACAATGGAACCACTTGAATAAATTAGGGATACAAAGTATATTGAAAGTAGGTGCTTCCACAGGTGTGATTCCTGAGTTAATTAAGCAATTAACATCCCATCAAGCTTAGAGCCACGTATAAAAATGCTGGGCAGGTCTTTGTTTTGGCTACCATGGCTATTCCCCCATAGGAAGACAATGTCCCTAGCCACAGGGTAGGTCACAGTGGTCACTAAATGGTTTGATGAGCATGAAGATTATGAAAACCATATGCCATGGCCGTCTCAGTCATCAGATCTCAACCCAATTGAAACTAATGGGAGATTCTGGAGCAGTGCCTGAGACAGCATTTAACACCACCATCTACAAAACACCAAATGATGGAATTTCTCAATGAAGAACGATGTTGTATCCCTCTAATAAAGTTCCAGACACGTGTAGTTGTAGAATCTACGGCAAGGTTCATTGAGGCTGTTTTGGCCCAACGCCCTATTAATTCACTTTATGTTGGTGTTTCCTTTATTTTGGAAGTTACAGTAGCTGCTCTACTTCTGTAACCAATCCATTACCTCGAGGAAGGAAGCTAGGAGCGGTACATTTACCAAGTATACTATCAACGCTGGACAGGGTCCAGTTGACGGAGTCTGAGATGCCTGTCATTGGGTTCAGTTAGTAAACTGATAATTCACTGTAATTAACATTGTCCTCGGAGGGCGTCTGTCCCATTAAACTCTAAAGGAGGAGGGCCAGAGGTTGGGGAGGGGGAGGATGGGGTCATATACCTTTTAGATGAGGTGGGGTTAAGGTCGTGGTAGAGGGGAAGGTATTGAACCCTTAGAGGACTGGGGAGGGGAAGGTATTTAACCCTTAGAGGACTGGGGAGGTATTTAACCCTTAGAGGACTGGGGAGGGGAAGGTATTTAACCCTTAGAGGACTGGGGAAGGGAAGGTATTGAACCCTTAGAGGACTGGGGAGGGGAAGGTATTGAACCCTTAGAGGACTGGGGAGGGGAAGGTATTTAAATACCTTCCCTTCCCCAGTCCTCTAAGGGTTAAAAACCTTCCACTCCCCAGGCCTCTAAGGGTAAAATACCTTCCACTCCCCAGTCCTCAAAGGGTTAAATACCTTCCCCTCCCCAGTCCTCAAAGGGTTAAATACCTTCCCCTCCCCAGTCCTCAAAGGGTTAAATACCTTCCCCTCCCCAGTCCTCTAAGGGTTCAATACCTTCCCCTTCCCAGTCCTCTAAGGGTTAAATACCTTCCCCTCCCCAGTCCTCTAAGGGTTAAATACCTTCCACCCCAGGCCTCTAAGGGTAAAATACCTTCCCCTCCCCAGTCCTCTAAGGGTAAAATACTTTCCCCTCCCCAGTCCTCTAAGGGTAAAATACCTTCCCCTCCCCAGTCCTCTAAGGGTTCAATACCTTCCCCTCCCCAGTCCTCTAAGGGTAAAATACCTTCCCCTCCCCAGTCCTCTAAGGGTTAAATACCTTCCCCTCCCCAGGCCTCTAAGGGTAAAATACCTTCCCCTCCCCAGTCCTCTAAGGGTAAAATACCTTCCCCTCCCCAGTCCTCTAAGGGTAAAATACCTTCCCCTCCCCAGTCCTCTAAGGGTTAAATACATTCCACTTCCCAGTCCTCTAAGGGTTCAAAACCTTCCCCTCCCCAGTCCTCTAAGGGTAAAATACCTTCCCCTCCCCAGTCCTCTAAGGGTTAAATACCTTCCCCTCTCCAGTCCTCTAAGGGTTCAATACCTTCCCCTCCCCAGTCCTCTAAGGGTTCAATACCTTCCCCTCCCCAGTCCTCTAAGGGTTAAATACCTTCCACTTCCCAGTCCTCTAAGGGTTAAATACCTTCCCCTCCCCAGTCCTCTAAGGGTAAAATGCCTTCCCCTCCCCTGTCCTGTAAGGGTAAAATACCTTCCCCTCCCCAGTTCTGTAAGGGTAAAATACCTTCCCCTCCCCAGTCCACTAAAGGTAAATTACCTTCCCCTCCCCAGTCCTCTAAGGGTTAAATACCTTCCCCTTCCCAGTCCTCTAAGGGTTAAATACATTCCCCTCCCCTGTCCTCTAAGGGTTCAATACCTTCCCCTCCCCAGTCCTCTAAGGGTTAAATACCTTCCCCTCCCCAGTCCTCTAAGGGTAAAATACCTTCCCTTCCCCAGTCCTCTAAGGGTTAAATACCTTCCCCTCCCCTGTCCTCTAAGGGTTCAATACCTTCCCCTCCCCAGTCCTCTAAGGGTTCAATACCTTCCCCTCCCCAGTCCTCTAAGGGTTAAATACCTTCCCCTCCCCAGTCCTCTAAGGGTTAACCCTTTGAGGACTGGGGAGTGGAAGGTATTTTACACTTAGAGGACAGGGGAGGGGAAGGTATCTGGTAGAGCACATCCATAGAATGAACACTGGCTTGGAAATAGCACTTAGTTTGATCTATATTATCCCCAGTTAGACAGGGTGGAGTGGAGGGAGGGAGGTTGGCTGCTCTGCAATATCCTCAAGGGCAACGTGATGTAGTTGACCCCTGCAGATAAGGTCACAGTGTCTACTAGCGTTCACTCTGTAACTGACTGACTATCTAGTACGTGTTGTTAGAAGTAGGACTGTAGCTGACACTGAGATTCTAGAAAGTATACCTCAAGTACACACACACACACACACACACACACACACACACACACACACACACACACACACACACACACACACACACACACACACACACACACACACACACACACACACACACACAGAGCATCAACAGCAGATGGTTGGTGACGTCACTGACAATCCATCTCCCCTCCAACACAACAATGCATGGTCGAGACGATGGCATATTCTGGTCACTGGCTTTTATAGCCTGAGCATGATATCGCAACCGTTAATTAAAACTCATCCGTGCCCATTTGGTTAATCTGGTTATGTTAGCCGCTCTAATACATGGAAGACAGACTCTGAGATATTATCTTGTCTCCATGCTCCAGTGTCTTCTCTGATAGAGCTGCAGCCATGTCTGTGATTCTGATTCAACTTCACACACCGTTACCAGCCTTGACCCCAGCTGCTCTGGCTTCTGGCCGGCTCTGTCTGTCCTCATTCAACACTTCCTGGTACTTCTCAGAGAGAGAGCTCTGGGTGGCTGTTGTTGAGGTAGCTTATCTGCTTCATTCATAGTTTACAGTCATACCTACAATGTCTGACTAAAAATGGTCTGATGAATAGAATGGAATCAAATAGAACAGATTAGAATAGAGTAGGATATAATCAAATAGAACACAATAGAATAGTGTAGAATATAATCAAATAGAACACAATAGAATAGTGTAGAATATAATCAAATAGAACACAATAGAATAGAGTAGGATATAATCAAATAGAACACAATAGAATAGTGTAGAATATAATCAAATAGAACACAATAGAATAGTGTAGAATATAATCAAATAGAACACAATAGAATAGTGTAGAATATAATCAAATATAACACAATAGAATAGTGTAGAATATAATCAAATAGAACAGATTAGAATAGAGTAGGATATAATCAAATAGAACACAATAGAATAGTGTAGAATATAATCAAATAGAACACAATAGAATAGTGTAGAATATAATCAAATAGAACACAATAGAATAGTGTAGAATATAATCAAATAGAACAGATTAGAATAGAGTATGATATAATCAAATAGAACAGATTAGAATAGTGTAGAATATAATCAAATAGAACAGATTAGAATAGTGTAGAATATAATCAAATAGAATATAATAGAATAGTGTAGAATATAATCAAATAGAACATAATAGAATAGTGTAGAATATAATCAAATATAATATAATAGGATACAGAATAGAATAGAATATTTAAGCAATAAGGCCCAAGGTGGTGTGGTATATCATTTATTTAAAAAAGTAATTATTGTTCTTCTGTACTTGAAGCTGTTAAAATGGCCTCCACTGAGGATTCACCCTTGAGTCCAGACATAAGAGAGAGGCTTGGCAGTTCTCTAGGGGATGTGTGTGTGTGTCTGTGGGTCTGTGTGTGTGTGTGTGTGTGTGTGTGTGTGTGTGTGTGTGTGTGTATGGGTATGTGTCTGTATGTGTGTCTGTGCCTGTGTCTGTGTCTGTGCCTGTGTCTGTGTATGTGTCTGTGTGTCTGTGTATGGGTATGTGTCTGTGTGTCTGTGTCTGTGTCTGTGTCTGTGTATGTGTATGTGTATGTGTATGTGTCTGTGTCTGTGTCTGTGTCTGTGTCTGTGTCTGTGTCTGTGTCTGTGTCGGTATCTGTGTCTGTGTCTGTGTCTGTGTCTGTGTCTGTGTCTGTGTGTGTGTCTGTGTGTGTGTGTGTGTGTGTGTGTGTGTGTGTGTGTGTGTGTGTGTGTGTGTGTGTGTGTGTGTGTGTGTGTGTGTGTGTGTGTGTGTGTGTGTGTGTGTGTGTGTGTGTGTGTGCGTCCGTGTGCATGTATATGTGTGTTCTGAGCCGACATTAACACAATGCAAACCAGCCAGACAGACTGTGAGATCAGTGAGAACACAGGGGTTGAGATCTTCTAAGCCTTAGCCTCTGTTGGCTGGCAGTCCTTCCTGATAAAGCTGTCAGGGGTGATATCATATGATTGTATGGGAAAGTCTTTCTCTATCCCCTGAGATTTGTACTACAGTAGAAATGTGGCCCTGCCTCTGCCCACAGCTATCCAAACACATGAGTGATAGATCACAGATAAAAAAAGTGTGACAAAACGAATGGAGAGATAATCCCTCCATCCACAGAAAACGAGTGATGCCTCATTCTCTGACCTAATCTCCTATTTTGGGAGTTGGCATCTTTCTGTTGGTCGTTATTATTTTTATTGAGGGGCTTCCATGGGCATGCCTGCCTTTGATTCATGTATTACCCAAACATAACAATCCTAGTCCCTGTCATGCCACAGGAAATCGATGCTCTGACAAAACAAATATTCCATAACATCCCTCAAGGTAGTTTTCATTCGATAAAATAAATTCTGTCAGGAATTCTGTTCAACATCGTAATAAAATGATAATTATTCCTTTTAATGTCATTGAGGAAATCTGATATGAAACCGAGACATGCTTTGTGGCTGTTCTTGGATATACTGTACGGTTTATATTAACTGATTACAGGATAGCTTTGTTTTGCGAAGTTGTATATTAGAGCACGTTAGTTGGCATACCGTGCCATCAGAAAGTATTAAAACCCCTATTACACATTTTATTGTGTTACAGCCTGAATTGAAAATGGTTCTAATAATATTTTTTCTCTTACCGATCTACACACAATACCCCATAATGACAAAGTGGAAACATGTTTTGAGAAATGTTAGATCATTTATTCAAAATGAAATACAGAAATATTTAATTGACATACGTATTTACATGTTAGAATCACCTTTGGCAGCATTGAGTCTTTCTGGGTACATCTCTAAGAGCTTTGAGTCTTTCTGGATGAGTCTCTAAGAGCTGTGAGTCTTTCTGGGTAAGGTTCTAAGAGCTGTGAGTCTTTCTGGGTAAGTCTAAGAGCTGTGAGTCTTTCTGGGTAAGTCACTAAGAGCTGTGACTCTTTCTGGGTAAGTCTCTAAGAGCTGTGAGTCTTTCTGGGTAAGTCTCTAAGAGCTGTGAGTCTTTCTGGGTAAGTCTCTAAGAGCTGTGAGTCTTTCTGGGTAAGTCTCTAAGAGCTGTGAGTCTTTCTGGGTAAGTCTCTAAGAGCTGTGAGTCTTTCTGGGTAAGTCTCTAAGAGCTGTGAGTCTTTCTGGGTAAGTCTAAGAGCTGTGAGTCTTTCTGGGTAAGGCTCTAAGAGCTGTGAGTCTTTCTGGGTAAGTCTCTAAGAGCTGTGAGTCTTTCTGGGTAAGTCTCTAAGAGCTGTGAGTCTTTCTGGGTAAGTCTCTAAGAGCTGTGAGTCTTTCTGGGTAAGTCTCTAAGAGCTGTGAGTCTTTCTGGGTAAGTCTAAGAGCTGTGAGTCTTTCTGGGTAAGGCTCTAAGAGCTGTGAGTCTTTCTGGGTAAGTCTCCAAGAGCTGTGAGTCTTTCTGGGTAAGTCTCTAAGAGCTGTGAGTCTTTCTGGGTAAGTCTAAGAGCTGTGAGTCTTTCTGGGTAAGTCTCTATGAGCTGTGAGTCTTTCTGGGTAAGTCTCTAAGAGCTGTGAGTCTTTCTGGGTAAGTCTCTAAGAGCTTTGAGTCTTTCTGGGTAAGTCTCTATGAGCTGTGAGTCTTTCTGGGTAAGTCTCTAAGAGCTTTGTACATCTGGATTGTATAATAGTTGTCCATTTAGTTTCAACATTCTTCAAGCTCTGTCAAATAGGTTGTTGATCATTGCTAGACAACCATTTCCAGGTCTTGCCATAGATTTTCAAGCACATTTAAGACAAAACTGTAACTCGGCCACTCAGGAACATTCACTGTCTTGGAAAGTAACTCCAGTGTAGATTTTGCTTTGTGTTTTAGGTTATTGTCCTGCTGAAAGGTAAATTCCTCTCCTAGTGGCTGGCGGAAAGCAGACTGAACCAGGTTTACCTCTAGGATTTTGCCTGTGCCATTCAGTTTATTTTTTATCCTGAAAAACTCCTCAGTATTTAACGATTACAAGCATACCCATAAGGTGATGCAGCCACCACTATACTTGAAAATATGGAGAGTGGTACTCAGTAATGTGTTGTACTGGATTTGACCCAAACATAACACTTTGTATTCAGAACAAAAAAGTTAATTGCTTTGCCACATTTGTTGCCGTTTTACTTTAGTACATTGTTGCAAACAGGATGCATGTTTTGGAATAGTTTTGTTTTAGTCTACAGGCTTCCTCCTTTTCACTCTGTCAATTAGGTTAGTATTGTGGAGTAACTACAATGTTGTTGGTTTCCGTTTTGCTCTACGACGCCCACAAGTGTCATGGGACTCGTCTGAAGGTAACAGGTGAAGCTGAAGGTGAAGGAAATGTTGTGCCTACCCAAAAAAAGGGTAGGATATGTGTCTTATATCTCCTAGATAGAGTTCAAGACCTTGTATCTCATGATTTATTTTTTGAATGTCTTTTTTGCCATTTATGAATGTGTTATTCAATGCATTTCTCTTGATTTGAGTAGTAAAGAACAAATTCAAAATGTTATCAAATATCTTCGTAGTGATTTGGTGTATTGATACACAATCCACAGTGTAATGAATAACTTCACCAGGCTCAAAGGGATATTCAATGTCTGCTTTTTTTTACCAATATGTGCCCTTCTTTGCAAGGCATTGGAAAACCTCCCTGGTCTTTATGGCTGAATCTGTTTTAGAAATGTACTGCTCGACTGAGGAACCTTACAGATAATTGCACATGTGGGGTACAGAGATGAGGTAGTCATTCAAAAATAATTTTTAACTCTATTATTGCACACGGAGTGAGCAGGCAACTTATTATGTGACTTGGTAAGTACATTTTTACTCCTCAACATATTTAGGCTTGCCACAACAGGAATGTTGAATACTTATTGACTCAAGACATTTCAAATTTCATTTTTTATTCATTTGTTAAGATTTCTAAAAAGATAATGAGACTATTGTAACGGTTCTCGTCCTCTTCGTCTGAGGAGTAGCAAGGATCGGACTAATACGCAGCGTGGTAAGTGTCCATTTTAATTTATTAAAACTGAACACTGAAAAATACAAAATAGCAAAGTGAATGGCGACACCGTGCGTTTAACCGCATAACACGGTGCCTGACCAGTATCACGCTGCTTAGAATAAGCACGAGGAGTGGGCTCAGGTCTCCAACCTGACTCTGCCACACACCCCGTGTGCCCCCCCCCCCAAAAAACATTTTTGGGGCTGCCTCTCGTGCCTGCCGCGCTGCCGTGCTGCCTCCTCATATCGCCTCCGCTCAGCTTTCGCTGCCTCCAGCTCTGCCTTGGGGCGGCGATATTCCCCAGCCTGTGCCCAGGGTCCTTTTCCGTCCAAAATCGCCTCCCATGTCCAGGAGTCCAGAACTCGCTGCTGCCCGATACCACGCTGCTTGGTCCTTGGTTGGTGGGTGATTATGTAACGGTTCTCGTCCTCTTCGTCTGAGGAGTAGCAAGGATCGGACCAATACGCAGCGTGGTAAGTGTCCATTTTAATTTATTAAAACTGAACACTGAAAAATACAAAATAACAAAGTGAATAACACCGAAAACCGAAACAGTCCTGAAACGTGAAAAAAACACTACAACAGGAAACAATCACCCACCACACACAATGAAAAACAGGCTACCTAAATATGGCTCCCAATCAGAGACAACGACTGACACCTGCCTCTGATTGAGAACCATACTAGGCCCAACACATAGAAAACTAACAACAGAACAAAACATAGAAAAACAACATAGAATGCCCACCCCAACTCACGCCCTGACCAACTAAAATAAAGACATAAAAAAGGAACTAAGGTCAGAACGTGACAACTATTGTGTGTAGGCCAGGGACAACAGTTTTTAAATTGAATCCATTTTAAATTCAGGCTGTAATGGAACAAAATGTGGAAATAGTCAAGCGGTGTGAGTACTTTCTGAAGTCACTGCAGTATTTCCATGAAGAGGTAGATTCCATCATTCTTGGAATCCAGTAGCACAACACAAATAAACTAATCCTTTCTAATCTAGCTAATCATAACACACTGACAACACTCATAAAACTTCAGACTCTTATCACCAAAAGATGTATCTGTCACGTTCCTGACCTGTTTTCCTTTTTCTTGTATTTATTTAGTTGGTCAGGGCGTGAGTTGGGTGGGTTTGTCTATGTTTGATTTTCTATGTTGGGATGTTTGTGTTCGGCCGGGTATGATTCTCAATCAGAGACAGCTGTCAATCGTTGTCCCTGATTGAGAATCATACTTAGGCAGCCTGGGTTTCACGTGGGTTTTGTGGGTGTTTGTTTCCGTGTCTGTGTTTGTTGCACCACACGGTACTGTATCGGGTTATGCACTTCGTTTATTTGTTTTGTAATTCAGTATTCAGTTTCGTTTTAATAAATCATTATGAACACTAACCACTCTGCGTATTGGTCCGATCCGTCTCGCCTCTCCTCGTCCGAGGAGGAGGAAGAATATGACGATAGCCGTAACAGAAACACCCACCACCAATGGACCAAGCGGAGTGGAGAAGGGTGGCAACAGCAGCGGGAAAAAACCCAGGACTCCTGGACCTGGGAAGAGATTCTGGACGGCAAAGGACCCTGGGCTCAGCCAGGGGAATATCGCCGTCCCAAGGCGGAGTTGGAGGCAGCGAAGGCAGAGAGGCGCTGGTATGAGGAGGCAGCGCGGCGACGCGGTTAGGAGCCCGAGAGTCAGACCCAAACATTTCTTGGGGGGGGCACACGCGGAGTGTGGCAAAGCCGGGTAGGATACCTGAGCCAACTCCCCGTGCTTACCGTGGAGTGAGAGGGCGTCGTACTGGTCAGACACCGTGTTATGCGGTAAAGCGCACGGTGTCCCCAGTACGCGTGCTTAGCCCAGTGCGGGCTATTCCACCTCGCCGCACTGGTAGGGCTAGGTTGGGCATCGAGCCGGGTGCCATGAAGCCGGCCCAACATATCTGGCCTCCAGTACGTCTCCTCGGGCCGGCGTACATGGCACCAGCCTTACAGATGGTGTCCCCGGTTCGCCAGCATAGCCCAGTGCGGGCTATTCCACCTCGCCGCACTGGCAGGGCTACGGGGACCATTCAACCTGGTAGGGTTGGGGAGGCTCGGTGCTCAAGAGCGCGTGTCCTCCTTCACGGTCCGGTATACCCGGTGCCACCTCCACGTACCAGTCCTCCGGTGGCAGCCCCCCGCACCAGGCTGTCTCTCCGGGTTCTCTCTCCAGCTGCTCCCACCTGTCCAGCGCTGTCAGAGCCTTCCTCCTCTCCAGCGCAGCCTGAGTCTGAACTGTCTGCCTTCCCAGCGCTGTCTGAACTGCCTGCCTTCCCAGCGCTGTCTGAACTGCCTGCCTTCCCAGCGCTGTCTGAACTGCCTGCCTTCCCAGCGCTGTCTGAACTGTCTGCCTGCCCAGCGCTGTCCGTCTGTTCCGAGCCGTCAGAGCTGCCCGTCTGTACTGAGCCTTCAGAGCCGTCCAGCCAGGACCAGCCAGAGCCGTCCAGCCAGGACCAGCCAGAGCCGTCCAGCCAGGACCAGCCAGAGCCGTCCAGCCAGGACCAGCCAGAGCTGGCTGGACCAGCCAGAGCCGTCCAGCCAGGACCAGCCAGAGCCGTCCAGCCAGGAGCTGCCAGAGCCGTCCAGCCAGGAGCTGCCAGAGCCGTCCAGCCAGGAGCTGCCAGCCAGTCAGGAGCTGCCAGAGCCGTCCAGCCAGGAGCTGCCAGAGCCGTCCAGCCAGGAGCTGCCAGCCAGTCAGGAGCTGCCAGAGCCAGCCAGCCAGGATCCGCCAGAGCCAGCCAGCCAGGATCCGCCAGAGCCAGCCAGCCAGGATCCGCCAGAGCCAGCCAGCCAGGATCCGCCAGAGCCAGCCAGCCAGGATTCGCCCCTCAGTCCGGTGCTGTCCCTCAGTCCGGAGCTGCCCCTCAGTCCGGTGCTCTCCTTTGGTATAGTGGGATTGACATGGAGGGTGGCCATTGGGAGGAGGCCACGGAAGCGGGGTTTGACTATGGTGGGGTGGGGACCACGACCAGCGCCAGAGCCGCCACCGTGGACAGACGCCCACCCAGACCCTCCCCTAGAGTTTATGCTGGTGCGCCCGGAGTTCGCACCTTAAGGGGGGGGTTATGTCACGTTCCTGACCTGTTTTCCTTTTTCTTGTATTTATTTAGTTGGTCAGGGCGTGAGTTGGGTGGGTTTGTCTATGTTTGATTTTCTATGTTGGGATGTTTGTGTTCGGCCGGGTATGATTCTCAATCAGAGACAGCTGTCAATCGTTGTCCCTGATTGAGAATCATACTTAGGCAGCCTGGGTTTCACGTGGGTTTTGTGGGTGTTTGTTTCCGTGTCTGTGTTTGTTGCACCACACGGTACTGTATCGGGTTATGCACTTCGTTTATTTGTTTTGTAATTCAGTATTCAGTTTCGTTTTAATAAATCATTATGAACACTAACCACTCTGCGTATTGGTCCGATCCGTTTCGCCTCTCCTCGTCCGAGGAGGAGGAAGAATATGACGATAGCCGTAACAGAAACACCCACCACCAATGGACCAAGCGGAGTGGAGAAGGGTGGCAACAGCAGCGGGAAAAAACCCAGGACTCCTGGACCTGGGAAGAGATTCTGGACGGCAAAGGACCCTGGGCTCAGCCAGGGGAATATCGCCGTCCCAAGGCGGAGTTGGAGGCAGCGAAGGCAGAGAGGCGCTGGTATGAGGAGGCAGCGCGGCGACGCGGTTAGGAGCCCGAGAGTCAGACCCAAACATTTCTTGGGGGGGGCACACGCGGAGTGTGGCAAAGCCGGGTAGGATACCTGAGCCAACTCCCCGTGCTTACCGTGGAGTGAGAGGGCGTCGTACTGGTCAGACACCGTGTTATGCGGTAAAGCGCACGGTGTCCCCAGTACGCGTGCTTAGCCCAGTGCGGGCTATTCCACCTCGCCGCACTGGTAGGGCTAGGTTGGGCATCGAGCCGGGTGCCATGAAGCCGGCCCAACATATCTGGCCTCCAGTACGTCTCCTCGGGCCGGCGTACATGGCACCAGCCTTACAGATGGTGTCCCCGGTTCGCCAGCATAGCCCAGTGCGGGCTATTCCACCTCGCCGCACTGGCAGGGCTACGGGGACCATTCAACCTGGTAGGGTTGGGGAGGCTCGGTGCTCAAGAGCGCGTGTCCTCCTTCACGGTCCGGTATACCCGGTGCCACCTCCACGTACCAGTCCTCCGGTGGCAGCCCCCCGCACCAGGCTGTCTCTCCGGGTTCTCTCTCCAGCTGCTCCCACCTGTCCAGCGCTGTCAGAGCCTTCCTCCTCTCCAGCGCAGCCTGAGTCTGAACTGTCTGCCTTCCCAGCGCTGTCTGAACTGCCTGCCTTCCCAGCGCTGTCTGAACTGCCTGCCTTCCCAGCGCTGTCTGAACTGCCTGCCTTCCCAGCGCTGTCTGAACTGTCTGCCTGCCCAGCGCTGTCCGTCTGTTCCGAGCCGTCAGAGCTGCCCGTCTGTACTGAGCCTTCAGAGCCGTCCAGCCAGGACCAGCCAGAGCCGTCCAGCCAGGACCAGCCAGAGCCGTCCAGCCAGGACCAGCCAGAGCCGTCCAGCCAGGACCAGCCAGAGCTGGCTGGACCAGCCAGAGCCGTCCAGCCAGGACCAGCCAGAGCCGTCCAGCCAGGAGCTGCCAGAGCCGTCCAGCCAGGAGCTGCCAGAGCCGTCCAGCCAGGAGCTGCCAGCCAGTCAGGAGCTGCCAGAGCCAGCCAGCCAGGATCCGCCAGAGCCAGCCAGCCAGGATCCGCCAGAGCCAGCCAGCCAGGATCCGCCAGAGCCAGCCAGCCAGGATCCGCCAGAGCCAGCCAGCCAGGATTCGCCCCTCAGTCCGGTGCTGTCCCTCAGTCCGGAGCTGCCCCTCAGTCCGGAGCTGTCCTTTGGTATAGTGGGATTGACATGGAGGGTGGCCATTGGGAGGAGGCCACGGAAGCGGGGTTTGACTATGGTGGGGTGGGGACCACGACCAGCGCCAGAGCCGCCACCGTGGACAGACGCCCACCCAGACCCTCCCCTAGAGTTTATGCTGGTGCGCCCGGAGTTCGCACCTTAAGGGGGGGGTTATGTCACGTTCCTGACCTGTTTTCCTTTTTCTTGTATTTATTTAGTTGGTCAGGGCGTGAGTTGGGTGGGTTTGTCTATGTTTGATTTTCTATGTTGGGATGTTTGTGTTCGGCCGGGTATGATTCTCAATCAGAGACAGCTGTCAATCGTTGTCCCTGATTGAGAATCATACTTAGGCAGCCTGGGTTTCACGTGGGTTTTGTGGGTGTTTGTTTCCGTGTCTGTGTTTGTTGCACCACACGGTACTGTATCGGGTTATGCACTTCGTTTATTTGTTTTGTAATTCAGTATTCAGTTTCGTTTTAATAAATCATTATGAACACTAACCACTCTGCGTATTGGTCCGATCCGTCTCGCCTCTCCTCGTCCTCGGAACAATATGACAATAGCCGTAACAGTATCACTCAGTGATATAAACAGATCAGGATTAAATCAGGACGTGGAGATGTCCTCGAAATAGGTTGGTTTTAAAGAATCCTAACTGGGACTGCGTAGGTTGCATAGGTAGAGCCACCTTTTGCAGCAGTTAGAGCTGCAGGTATCTTGGAGTATGTCTCTATCAGCTTATCAGTATGTCTCTATCAGATTTTTGCCCATTCTTCAAGGGAAAACTGCTCCAGCTCCTTCACGTTGGATGGGTTCCACTGGTGTACAGCAATCTTTAAGTCATACCACAGATTCTCAATTGGATTGAGGTCTGGGCTTTGACTAGGCTATTCCAAGACATTTAAATGTTTCCCCTTAAACCACTCGAGTGTTGTTTTAGCAGTATGCTAGAGTCATTGTCCTGCTGGAAGGTGAACCTCCGTCCCAGTCTCAAATCTCTTGAATACTGAAACAGGTTTCCCTCAAGAATTTCCCTGTATTTAGCACCATCCATCGTTCCTTCAATTCTGACCAGTTTTCCAGTCCCTGCTGATGAAAAACATACCCACAGGATGATGCTGCTGTAACCGATGTGAAATGGCTAGCTAGTTAGCGGGGTACGCGCTAATAGCGTTTCAATCGGTGAAGTCACTCGCTCTGAGACCTTGAAGTAGTTGTTCTTTTGTGGAGCGATGGGTAACAATGCTTCGAGGGTGGCTGTTGTTGATGTGTGCAGAGGGTCCCTGGTTCGAGCCCAGGTAGGGGTGAGGAGAGGGACGGAAGGTACACTGTTACACATGTGGGGAAAATGTTGGGTTTGTGCCAGACATAGTGTTTTCCTTGATGTCCAAAAAAATCAGTTTTTGTCATATCAAAGCAGAGAACCTTCTTCCATATCTTTGGGCAGGCTCCCACATGCCTTTTGGTGAACACCAAATGCATTTGTTTATTTTTTTCTTTAAGCAATGGCTTTTTTCTGGCCAATCTTCCTTACCGCCCAGCTCTGTGGAGTGTAAGGTTTAAAGTGGTCCTATGGACAGATACTCCAATCTCTGCTGTGGAGCTTTGCAGCTCTTTCAGGTTTGTCTTTGGTCTCTTTGATGCCCCTCTGATTAATGCCCACCTTGCCTCGTCCGTGAGTTTTGGCAGCCCTCTCTTGGTAGGTTTGTTGTGGTGCCATATTCTTTCTATGTTTTTTATAATGATGCTCTGTGGGATGTTCAAAGTTTCTGATATTTTTTTATAACCCAAACCTGATCTGTTTGGAGAGCATGTTGGTCTTCATGGTGCCACTTTATTTATTTATCTTTATTTAACTAGACAAGTCAGTTAAGAACAAATTCTTATTTTCAATGATGACCTATGAACAGTGGGTTAACTGCCTTGCTCAGGGGCAGAATGACAGAGTTTTACCTTGTCAGTTCAATGATTTGATCTTGCAACCTTTCGGTTACAAGTCCAACGATCTAACCACTAGGCTACCTTCCGCCCCACTTCCTTTGGTGGTGCCCCTGGCTTAGTGGTGTTGCAGACTCTGGGGCCTTTTTGAACAGGAGTATATATACTGAGATCATGTGGCAGATCATGTGACACTTAGATTGCACACAGGTGGACTTGTTATGTGACTTAACTAATTATGTGACTTGTGAAGGTAACTTCACAAATTTCACAAATTTGGACTATATTGTGTATGTCCATTACATGAAATCCAAATAAAAATCTATTTAAATTACAGGTTGTAATGCAACAAAATAGGAAAAATGCCAAGGGGGTGAATACTTTTGCAAGGCACTGTAAATCTAGCTACCTAAGTCAGCCATTGGCTAGGCCATCAGAAGCTAGATAAAGGCATCTGCCATTCAACTGTATTAGGGCAACATTTTGGAGTGACAGTGGAATCAACCAATCACATTTTGACTTAATGAGCGGAAAAGGTTTTTATAAAAACCCATGGGAACTTGGGACCTCATGAAGGCCAACAGGTCACTGCGCAATAGTGAGCAGTAGTTTTCCAACGTGTAGCTAGGTTTTGTTTTCGGGGTAGTTTGCAGCAGCTGCAGCAGGTGTTGCTAATCTTTTAGCTTCTCCCTATTCAATAATAACTTTCAACAAGAAGTTACGCTTCAAATGATTAACATCTGGGGAACTGTGTTTTTTATTGCAGCGATCTTGCTGTTTTTAGCCTCTTTGAAAATAACATATGTGTGTGAGACATTGTTGCATTAAAAGTGGAACTGACAGCATTTTAGCAACATGGAATGTTATTATGTGACCTGTTCACCGGATGTGCTTCCTGTCCCAGACCTGCTGTTTTCAACTCTCTAGAGACCGCAGGAGCGGTAGAGATACTCTTAATGATCGGCTATGAAAAGCCAACTGACATTTACTCCTGAGGTGCTGACTTGCTGCACCCTCGACAACTACTGTGATTATTATTATTTGACCATGCTGGTCATTTATGAACATTTGAACATCTTGGCCATGTTCTGTTATAATCTCCACCCGTCACAGCCAGAAGAGGACTGGCCACCCCTCATAGCCTGGTTCCACTCTAGGTTTCTTCCTAGGTTTTGGCCTTTCTAGGGAGTTTTTCCTAGCCACCGTGCTTCTACACCTGCATTGCTTGCTGTTTGGGGTTTTAGGCTGGGTTTCTGTACAGCACTTTGAGATATCAGCTGATGTAAGAAGGGCTATATAAATAAATTTGATTTGATTTGATTAAAATCTGTTCATATAGGAAGGAAGAATATGACAAGTGACCACTTAGATATGGTAATTTTCATGTTCTCATAAATTCTTTGAATATTTGGGAATGACGTTTACTATCAATATAGAGTGGGAAAGCGGACATGCATTTGGACAATTAACAGACACTGCAGCAAATAAAACCGAATCAAAACATTTGTCTTGTCCAGGACCGGAGTTTACACAGACCGATGCGCTATAGCCAATCAGAGCTACAGTAGACCTTTACACAAACAAGCCATGTGCCACATGACATCATTCACTTTGAACTGGACTGTGTGTTTACAGGCAGTTGCAACAGCGTGACTTTAGATCATTAGAACGCATTTGCCAAAGACCACAAAAAACACCTGAATGGATTTCTGCAAATACCTAAACACCACGGAGTCCTCTTACATTTCGGAACTTTACAGTCCTATTGATCAAACAACCATGAAAAGGTAGGCTCCCTCTGTTATGCACATCAACAACAACAAGATCAACAACTAACGCTAGCCAGAGCGAGATGAGATAAAATCTAACAAAGGAACATTAAACAACCCTAACAAACTTTTTCGGCTAGATGGCCATCAAAATTCCACAAATAAACAATGGGGAATTGTAGCCTCCTAGTCCTTCTACAGATTGCCTGCAAATGCATGCTTGTCCCAATCAAGCACCCTAGCTAACTGGCTAAAGTTGGCTAGCTTGCTAGCTAGCGACTTCCAGACACAAATGAGAGACACAAATGAACACCTCACTCTGACCATTTTACTCACCGTAGCAGAGCTGCTTAGGCTGTTTACATGTTATCTAGAGCGTTCTTTACTGATTTACTTTTTTGCCTATGTTTACTGACACCGGTCATATTCAGCAGGTGTTGCACTTTGGTAAATTCATTAGTTGTTCTCTGCAATGGCACACTCAGACGAGAGTGCTCTGAAATCAGAATAGATAGCCAGAGTGAATTTGTGAACGCAAGAGATATGCTAACTGTATAACAGTCATTTAAGTTCTTGCTAGCTAACCAAATGACACCTGCATCTCTAGCTGTGTGTAGCCACCGAGAAACGATATGAGGGAAAAAAGTAATTGCCATTCCTTGGCGTCCACATCACCAACAAACTAACATGGTCCAAGCACACCAAGACAGTCGTGAAGAGGGCACAACAAAACCTATTCCCCCTCAGGAGACTGAAAACATTTGGCATGGGTCCCCAGATCCTCAAAAGGTTTTTGAGAGCATCTTGATGGGGTGCATCACTGCCTGGTATGACTGCTCGGCCTCTGACCGCAAGGCACTAGTCATAGACTGCTCTCTCTGCTAACGCATGGCAAGCGGTACCGGAACGCCAAGTCTAGGTCCAAGAGGCTTCTAAACAGCTTCTACCACCAGGCCAAAAGACTCCTGAACAGCTAATCAAATGGCTACCCAGACTATTTGCATTACCCCCCCCCCCCCCCCCCCCCCCCCCCCCCTACGCTGAGGCCACTCTCTGTTATTATATGTGCATAGCCATTTTAATAACTCTACCTACAGTACATGTACATAATTACCTCAATTACCTCGGCACCGGTGCCCCCACACATTGACTCTGTACCGGTACCCACTGTACATAGCCCCGCTATCTTTATTTACTGCTGCTCTTTAATTATTTGCTATTCTTATCTCTTATCTCTTATTCTTATTCTTATCTCTTACTTTTTTCGGGGGGGAAGGGTTCTTAAAACTGCATTGTTGGTTAAGGCCTTGTCAGTAAGCACTTCACTGTAAGGTCTACATCTGAGGTATTCGGCGCATGTGACAAATAACATTTCATTTGATATGCTTTATATTTGTGTTCAGTATAACTTCCTGCAACTCTACACATATTGCCATGAGGCAAAGAGAAATATGTGCAGTTTCATAGCTAATTTGATGCTATTCTATGACATTTTACAATGAGGCAGAGAACATTTTGGTAGACAAGTGGTACACCAGTGGCCCTAGGAAACAGTCCAATACTCCTCTGTCCACCTGACTAGCTCACGGCACACAGCAGGCTCTGAGGATTTGGGGGGATGAGAGGTGGAGTGTTGAAATTATACTCAGACTCGAGGGTTTTTCCTCCAGACAAATATCCTTGAGTTGTTCTGATCTGCCACTGTGAACCAAATATCCAGGCCAGCTACACACACATGCAGATGGGTTTTATATAGCATTATCTTTATCTCTCTCTATTTCTCTCTCTATTTCTCTCTCTCTACCTCTCTCTCTACCTCTCTCTCTATTTCTCTCTCTATTTCTCTCTCTATTTCTCTCTCTCTACCTCTCTCTCTACCTCTCTCTCTACCTCTCTCTCTACCTCTCTCTCTATTTCTCTCTCTATTTCTCTCTCTATTTCTCTCTCTCGCTACCTCTCTCTCTACCTCTCTCTCTACCTCTCTCTCTCTACCTCTCTCTCTCTACCTCTCTCTCTCTCTACCTATCTCTCTCTACCTCTCTCTCTCTACCTCTCTCTCTCTACCTCTCTCTCTCTACCTCTCTCTCCCTCTCTGTCTTTCTCTCGCTCTCTGTCTCCCTCTCTGGCTCTCTCTCTAGATTCAATTTCAACTCAATATCTTTATTGGCATGAGAAACATATGTTTACATTGTCAAAGCAAGTGAAATAGATAATGAACAAAAGTCAAATACACAATATAAAATAAACAGTAAACATTACACTCACAAAAGTTCCAAAAGAATAGAGACATTTCAAATGTCATATTATGTGCAAATAGTTAAAGTACAAAAGGGAAAATAAATAAACTTAAAATTGTATTTACAATGGTGTTTGTTCTTTACCTGTTGCCCTTTTCTTGTGGCAACTCTCTCTCTCTCTCTCTCTCGCTCGCTCTCTCTCTCTCTCTCGCTCGCTCTCTCTCTCTCTCTCTCTCGCTCTCTTTCTCTGTGTCTCTTTCTCTCTCTCTCTTTCTCTGTCTCTCTCTCTTTATCTGTCTCTGTCTCTCTCTCTTTCTCTTTGCCTCTCTATCTCTCTTGTTCTCTCTCTCTTTATCTTTCTCTTTCTCTGTATCTCTCTCTCTCTCTTTCTCTGTATCTCTCTCCCTCTTTCGCTGTCTCCCTCTTTCTCTGTCTCTCTCTCTTTCTCTGTGTCTCTCTCTCTCTATTTCTCTCTCTCTTTCTCCCTCACAAACACACACACCATGAAGTCCATTAATCCATAGGATCTCTGAAGGATCTCTGGAGTCTTAAAACAATATTCTGACTGGAG
The DNA here is from genome assembly GCF_016432855.1 of Salvelinus namaycush. Lineage (NCBI taxonomy): Eukaryota > Metazoa > Chordata > Actinopteri > Salmoniformes > Salmonidae > Salvelinus > Salvelinus namaycush. The sequence continues at coordinate 450,844 of NW_024061531.1, forward strand.
AGTGGAAGACGGTGTCATATCTCAGAACAATATTCTGACTTGAGAGAGGAAGACATTGTCATATCTCAGAACAATATTCTGACTTGAGAGAGGAAGACAGGGTCATATCTCAGAACAATATTCTGACTGGAGAGAGGAAGACAGGGTCATATCTCAGAACAATATTCTGACTGGAGAGAGGAAGACAGGGTCATATCTCAGAACAATATTCTGACTGGAGAGAGGAAGACAGGGTCATATCTCAGAACAATATTCTGACTGGAGAGAGGAAGGCGTGTGTAATAAGTCATGTTGAGTTCGTGGGTGTGTGTAATAAGTCATGGTGAGTGTGTGGGTGTGTAATAATTCATGGTGAGTGTGTGGGTGTGTAATAAGACATGTTGAGCATGTGGGCATGTGTAATAAGTCAGGTTGAAAGTGGGTGTGTAATACGTCATGTGGGTTGTGTGGGTGTGTGTAATACGTCAAGGTGAGTGTGTGGGTGTGTAATAAGTCATGTCGAGTGTCTGGGCGTGTGTAATAGGTCAGGTTGAACATGTGGGTGTGTAATAAGTCATGCGGATTGTGTGGGTGTGTGTAATAAGTCATGCTGGTGTGTGGGCGTGTGTAATAAGTCTCGTTGAGTGTGTGGGCATGTGTAATAAGTCATGTTGAGTGTATGGGTGTATGGGTGTGTAATAAGTCATGTTGAGTGTGTGTGTGTAATAAGTCATGTTGAGTGTGTGTGTGTGTGTGTGTGTGTGTGTGTGTGTGTGTGTGTGTGTGTGTGTGTGTGTGTGTGTGTGTGTGTGTGTGTGTGTGTGTGTGTGTGTGTGTGTGTGTGTGTGTGTGTAATACGTCTAGTTGAGTTCGTGGGTGTGTGAAATAAGTCAAGTCGAAAGTGTGGGTGTGTAATAAGCCATGTGGATTGTGTGGGTTGGTGTGTGTTATAAGTCATGTTGAGTGTGTGGGTGTGTAATAAGACATGTGGGTTGTGTGGGCGTGTGTAATAAGGCATGTTGAGTGTGTGGGCATGTGTAATAAGTCAAGTTGAGTGTGTGGGTGTGTAATAAGTCACGTTGAGTGGGTGGGTGTGTAATAAGTCATGTGGACTGTGTGGGTGTGTGTAATAAGTCATGTTGAGTGTGTGGGTGTGTAATAAGACATGTGGGTTGTGTGGGCATGTGTATTAAGGCATGTTGAATGTGTGGGTGTGTAATAAGACATGTTGAGTGTGTGGATGTGTGTAATAAGACATGTTGAGTGTGTGGGCATGTGTAATAAGACATGTTGAGTGTGTGGGTGTGTGTAATAAGACATGTTGAGTGTGTGGGTGTGTGTAATAAGGCATGTTGAGTATGTGGGTGTGTGTAATAAGTCAAGTTGAAAGTGTGGGTGTGTAATAAGTCATGTTGAGTGCGTGGGTGTGTAATAAGTCATGTGGATTGTGTGGATGTGTGTAATAAGTCATGTTGAGTGTGTGGGCGTGTGTAATAAGTCAAGTTGAAAGTGTGGGTGTGTAATAAGTCATGTTGAGTGTGTGGGCGTGTGTAATAAGTCACGTTGAGTGTGTGGGTGTGGGTGTGTGTAATAAGTCATGTTGAGCGGAAGTTTGGATGTCTGAGGTGCCCAAAATAAACTGCCTGTTACACAGGCCCAGGAGCTAGGATATGCATATAATTGGTAGTATTGGATAGAAAACACTCTAAAGTTTCTAAAACAGTTCAAATAATGTCTGTGCGTATAACAAAACTGATATGGCAGGCAAAAACCCGAGGAGAATCCATCTGAATTATTTTTATTTTTTTAGGTCACCACTCATTGAAATGGCTCTCTATGGGAAAATCAAACGAATATCTGGGAATACCTCCCATATTGCAGGGGATAGGGCTTCCAGTAAATGTCAACAGTCTTTAGAAAAAGTTTCAGGCTTGTTTTTTGAAAAATGAGCTAGAATTTGTAGTTTTTCTAGGTGGCTCCCATTTTGGCTGTAGTTTTGTGGCGTGCGTGGATGAGAGCACGCACTTCGTCATTTATCTCCGTTAAGGAACATACTATTCTCCGTCTTAAATTGTATTGTTTATTTACATATTAGGGTACCTGAGGATTGATTAGAAACGTTGTTTGACTTGTTTGGACGAAGTTTATTGGTAACTTTTGGGAGTCCTTTGTATGCATTTTGAACGACGGAAACCGGTGGATTACTGAATCAAGCGTGCCAACTAAACTGACTTTATTGGGATATAAAGAAGGACTTTATCAAACAAAACAACCATTTGTTATGTAGCTGGGACCTTTGGGATTGCAAACAGAGGAAGATCTTCAAAGGTAAGTGATTTATTTTATCGCTATTTCTGACTTTCGAATGCCTCTGCTTGTTTGGAAAATGTTTGTAATGCTTTTGTACGCGGGGCGCTGTCCTCAGATAATCGCATGTTATGCTTTCGCCGTAAAGCCTTTTTGAAATCTGACAAAGCGGCTGGATTAACAAGAAGTTATGCTTTTAAACAATGTAAGACACTTGTATTTTCATGAATGTTAAATATTACACATTTTTTATTTTGAATTTCGCGCTTTGCAATTTCACCGGATGTTGTCGAGGTGGGGCGCTAGCGGCACGCCTAGCCCAAAGAGGTTTTAAATTCTAATCTGTCTACTACTCATGATTCAATAGAACACATTATATACAAAGCATTCAGAAAGTTTTCAGACCTGTTGACTTGTTCGACATTTTGTTTTACGCTACAGCCTTATTCTGAAATTGATTAAGTATTGTTTTCCCCTCATCAATCTACACACTATAAACCCATAGCAACAAAATAAAACCGCTTTGTAGAATTTTTCGCAAATTTATTCATGAAAAAACAAACATAATATCACATTTACATAAGTATTCAGACCCTTTATTCAGTACTTTGTTGAATCACCTTTGGCAGTGATTACAGCCTAAAGTATTCTTGGGTATGAAGCTACAAGCTTGGCACACCTGTATTTGGGGAGTTTCTCCCATTCTTCTCTTCAGATCCTCTCAAGCTCTGTCAGGTTGGATGAAAGCATTGCAGAACAGCTATTTTCAGGTCTCTCCAGAGATGTTCTATCAGGTTCATGTCCGGGCTCTGGCTCGGCCACTCAAGGACATTCAGAGACTTGTCCCAAAGCCACTCCTGTGTTGTCGTGGCTGTGTGCTTAAGGTCGTTGTCACGCCCTGACCATAGAGAGCCTTTTTATTCTCTATTTTGGTTAGGTCAGGGTGTGACTAGGGTGGGTGATCTAGTGCATTTATTTCTATGTTGGCCTGGTATGGTTCCCAATCAGAGACAGCTGTTTATCGTTGTCTCTGATTGGGGATCATATTTAGGCAGCCATTTCCCCACTGTGTTCTGTGGGATCTTTTTTCTGTGTAGTTGCCTGTGAGCACTGCTTGAGCTTCACGTATCGATTATTCTTCTTTGTTGTTTTTGTGAGTTTCATTTGATTAAACATGTGGAACTCTACGTACGCTGCGCCTTGGTCCAATGATTACTACGACGATCGTGACAGAAGATCCCACCACAACAGGATCAAGCAGCGTGCCCAGGTGGAGAAAGTGTCATGGTCTTGGGAGGAGATTTTGGATGGGAAGGAATCCTGGACTTGGGAGGAGATCCTGGCAGGACAGGATCGCCTTCCCTGGCGGGAGACGCAATGAGAGAAGGGAGGACAGCGACGACGCAGGGGTTCGTAGCCACAGAGTGACAACCAAACATATTTTTTTGGGGGGGGGGGGGGCACACGGGGTGGTCGGCGGAGCCGAGGAATGAGCAAGAGACCGTCAGGGAGTCGAAGGAGGAACTCGACGAAAGATTCTGGAGAGAGGTGGTGGCGATGAGAGTGCTGCCAGTTCGGTACGTCCTGTGCCTGCTCCCCGTACTCGCCCTGAAGTTCGTGTCCCCAGTCCAGTACGTCCAGTGCCTGCTCCCCGTACTCGCCCTGATGTACGCCTCCACAGCCCAGTGCGTTCGGTGCTAGCTCCCCGCACTCGCCGTGCGAAGTGTGTCATTGTTCCGGTACAAGTTGTGCCGGTTCTACGCACCAGGTCTCCAGTGCGCATACACAGCCCAGTACATCCTGTGCCAGCTCCCCACACTCGTCGTGCGAAGTGTGTCATTGTTCCGGTACAATTTCTGCCGGTTCTACGCACCAGGTCTCCAGTGCGCCTCCACAGCCCAGTACGTCCTGTGCTAGCTCCCCGCACTCACCATGCGGAGTGTGTCATCATTATGGCACCACCTGTGCCGGTTCTACGCACCAGGTCTCCAGTGCGCTTCCACAGCCCAGTACGTCCTGTGCTAGCTCCATGCACTCACTGTACGGAGTGTGTCATCGTTCCGGCACCATCTGTGCCAGTGTGGGCTGGGTGGAGATGCAGAGTGAGGGACAGGAGGGACAGTGAGGGACAGTGAGGGACAGTGGGGGACAGTGAGGGACAGTGGGGGATAGTGAGGGACAGTGGGGGACAGTGGGGGATAGTGAGGGACAGTGAGGGACAGTGGGGGACAGTGAGGGACAGTGGGGGACAGTGGGGGACAGTGGGGGACAGTGAGGGACAGTGGGGGATAGTGAGGGACAGTGAGGGACAGTGAGGGACAGTGAGGGACAGTGAGGGACAGTGGGGGACAGTGGGGGACAGTGAGGGACAGTGGGGGATAGTGAGGGACAGTGGGGGACAGTGAGGGACAGTGAGGGACAGTGGGGGATAGTGAGGGACAGTGGGGGACAGTGGGTTCAGGACCAGAAAGGGTATCATCCTTTAGTAGTGGTGACAAAGAGAAACAACAGCTTATACCCCCGTTCATTCATTCAGTCATCAAATAGTGTTCAGCTGCATGGGAGGAAGAAAGGAGTGTGTTTTCCTGTTGACATCACGTCTGTTAGAGTAAGTTCAGGCTTCAACACGGTTCAACATGGGCTTAACGCGGTTAGCTATTGTCTGAATTACACACACACACACTCACATGTTCACACACACTCATATAGTACAGTTAGTACAGTACAGTTAGGGCATCTGAATAAAGCACTGGCAACATGACAGCTACTTCACTTCTAATCTGTGGCTTGTTAACTCAGGTTATATTGAAGCCAAACAGCAGAGATCTATGTCTCTGGGGAAGTAAAACATAATGGCACTGATGGACTGGCCAAATACACACTGACTCTGGGTAGATAGGACAGGAGTAGAGAGAGAGAGAGAAAGAGGGAGGAAAGTGGAGGGGTAGAGAGAGAGAAAGAGGAAGGGGGAGGAAAGAGGAGGGGTAGAGAGAGAGAGGAAGGGGGAGCTAATAGGAGGGGGTAGAGAGAGAGAAAGATGAAGGGGGAGGTAATAGGAGGGGGTAATAGGAGGGGTTGAGAGAGAGAGGAAGGGGGAGCTAATAGGAGGGGTAAAGAAAGAGAAAGAGGAAGGGGGGGTAATAGGAGGGGTAAAGAGAGAGAAAGAGGAAGGGGGCGGTAATAAGAGGGGTAAAGAGAGAAAAAGAGGAAGGGGGAGGTAATAGGAGGGGTAAAGAGACAGAGAAAGAGAAAGGGGCGGGTATTAGGAGGGGTAAAGAGACAGAGAAAGATAAATGGGGGGGGGGGGGGTAATAGGAGGGTGAAGAGACAGAGAAAGAGAAAGGGGGAGGTAATAGGAGGGGGTAGAGAGACAGAGAAAGGGGGAGGTAATAGGAGGCGGTAGAGAGAGAGAAATAGGAAGGGGGGGTAATAGGAGGGGTAAAGAAAGAGGAAGGGGGGGTAATAGGAGGGGTAAAGAGAGAGAAAGAGAAAGGGGGGGTAATAGGAGGGGTAAAGAGACAGAGAAAGAGAAAGGGGGAGGTAATAGGAGGGGGTAGAGAGACAGAGAAAGGGGGAGGTAATAGGAGGGGGTAGAGAGAGAGAAAGAGGAAGGGGGGTAATAGGAGGGGTAAAGAGAGAGAAAGAGGAAGGAGGGTAATAGGAGGGGGTAGAGAGAGAGAAAGAGGAATGGGGGGGTATTAGGAGGGGTAAAGAGAGAGAAAGAGGAAGGGGGGTAATAGGAGGGGGTAGAGAGAGAGAAAGAGGAATGGGGGGGTAATAGGAGGGGTAAAGAGACAGAGAAAGAGAAAGGGGGCAGTAATAGGACGGGTAAAGAGAGAAAAAGAGGAAGGGGGGTAATAGGAGGGGTAAAGAGAGAAAGAGGAAGGGGGGGTAATAGGAGGGGTAAAGAGACAGAGAAAGAGAAAGGGGGAGGTAATAGGAGGGGTAGAGAGAGAGAAAGAGGAAGGGGAGGTAATAGGAGGGTAGAGAGAGAGAGAAAGAAGAAGGGGGAGGTAATAGGAGGGGTAGAGAGAGAGAAAGAGGAAGGGGAGGTAATAGGAGGGTAGAGAGAGAGAAAGAAGAAGGGGAGGTAATAGGAGGGGTAGAGAGAGAGAAAGAGGAAGGGGGGGTAATAGGAGGGGTAAAGAGACAGAGAAAGAGAAAGGGGGAGGTAATAGGAGGGGTAGAGAGAGAGAAAGAGGAAGGGGAGGTAATAGGAGGGTAGAGAGAGAGAGAAAGAAGAAGGGGGAGGTAATAGGAGGGGTAGAGAGAGAGAAAGAGGAAGGGGAGGTAATAGGAGGGTAGAGAGAGAGAAAGAAGAAGGGGAGGTAATAGGAGGGGTAGAGAGAGAGAAAGAAGAAGGGGGAGGTAATAGGAGGGGGTAGAGAGAGAGAAAGAAGAAGGGGGAGGTAATAGGAGGGGTAAAGAGAGAGAGAAAGAAGAAGGGGGAGGTAATAGGAGGGGTAGAGAGAGAGAAAGAGGAAGGGGAGGTAATAGGAGGGTAGAGAGAGAGAAAGAGGAAGGGGAGGTAATAGGAGGGTAGAGAGAGAGAAAGAAGAAGGGAGATGTAATAGGAGGGGGTAGAGAGAGAGAAAGAAGAAGGGCGAGGTAATAGGAGGGGTAGAGAGAGAGAAAGAGGAAGAGGAAGGGGGAGGTAATAGGAGGAGGTAATAGGAGGGGGTGAAGGGAAATACTTTTGTAGTAGAGTCTAATGCATCCCCCTCTAACCTAACTTTCACTCATCAATAGAGAGTGGTGAGATAATCAACATGTGTTTGTATAGAAGACGGACATCCCTGACACTGTGTGGAGATCTATGTGTGTTCCATAACGGTACCCTGCTTTTATGTGCACCTATATAGAGCTCTGGTGAAATGTAGGCGTTTTAAAGGGGTGCCGTTTGGGGACACAGCCCAGGAGGATGTGAGACGCTTCTTGTTCATCTCTTTCTCTTTCATTTATAACACCCACCAGGATATGAAATACTAGCTTTTGATTTATTCATATTTCTATTTATCTTCCCTTGTTCCTCTCCTCTTCTCCATCACCCTTTCATCTGAACGCAGGGAAAACATTAAGTGGGAGATCACCGCTGAGATCACAGTCCCTTGGTATTCAGACATCATCAAGACCAGAGCAGCAGTTGTTCCAAGTCACTGATCTAAGTAAGTTTAGTGTTTTTTCTTCCTTATGGTTAATGTTAGGATGGGAGGAGGGGAATCTGATTCTGGATCTGTGCCGAAGGACAACCTCTCTCTACCCAGGGCCATAGAGACCAGTAGACCTTGGTACATTGAATCTGTACATTGATTCGGTACATTGATTCGGTACATTGAATCGGTACATTGAGTACATGGAACCCAATTAATTTAATACTTAAGGAATGCTGTTTTGTGTCTCACAGAGAGAATTGGGTTGCAGGGTTTGTTGAATAGGGCACTCGGCCAATCACAGTGTGCGACCCTTAACCTTTATACAGCATTGTGACCGTTAAGGTCTTTGATGGTTTGTGTACATGTCAAGATCATCATCATATCAAGATCATTGAACACATCAGAAACACCAAATGACCCGAGAAAGGGGGGTGGGAGATAGGGAGAGAGAGAGCGAGGGATGGATGGAGAGAGAGAGCGAGGGATGGAGAGAGAGGGGGAGAGAGAGGGAGGGGGGATGGTGAGAGAGAGAGAGGGAGAGGGGGAAATAAAGAGGGAGGGGTGATGGAGAGAGAGAGAGGGAGAGGGGGGGAGAGAGAGAGAGAGGTGGGATGGAGAAAGAGAAAGGGAGAGGGGAGAGAGAGAGGGTTGGAGAGAGAGAGAAAGGGAAATAGAAAGGGAGAGGGGGGAGAGAGAGAGAGAGAGGGAAATAGAGAGGAAGGGGTGATGGAGAGAGAGAGATGGAGAGGGGGGAGAGAGAGAGGGGGATGGAGAGAGCGAAAGGGAGAGGGGAGAGAGAGAGAGGGATGAGAGAGAGAGGGAAATAGAGTGGGAGAGGGGGGAGAGAGAGGAGTGGAGAGAGAGAAAGGGGGAGAGAGAGGGAGGGGGGAGGGGGAGAGAGAGGGAGAGAGGGGAGAGAGAGGGAGTGGGATAGAGAGAGAAAAAGGGAGGGGGGAGAGGAAGGGAGAGAGTGAAATGGAGATGGAGGGGGGATAGAGAGAGAGAAGGAGGAGAAAGAGAGAGGGATGAGGGATGGAGAGAGAGAGAGGAGGGGGAGTGAGAGGGATGGAAAGAAAGGGGGGAGAAAGAGAGAGGGATGGGGAATGGAGAGAGAAAGAGAGGGGGGAGAGAGAGGAATGGAGAGAGATAGATAGAGGGAGGGAGGGAGGGAGGGAGGGAGGGAGGGAGGGAGGGAGGGAGGGAGGGAGGGAGGGAGGGAGGGAGGGAGGGAGGGAGGGAGGGAGGGAGGGTCAGAGAGACAGACCACCCAACACAGCACTGCTCTCCAGATAACATCGAGCCAACTAAAGGGCCAGGGAACCAATTCTACTGTCTTTGATATTCAACTTTATTTCACTGACCGTCCATACAGTTTACTTTGGCACCAGTTGTATTTATTCATTTCTTTATTGGCAAATGCCAAACAGTGCAATGCCTTTTGATTTGTGATGATGCTCTGCAGGGCTGAAGGGGATTGCTCTTGGAAACAGAACAGAAAGACCAGGCATACAGTTTCTGGTCAATAGCAACAGAGAGGAGAGACCAGGCATATAGTATATGGTCAATAGTAACAGAGAGGCGAGACCAGGCATATAGTATATGGTCTATAGTAACAGAGAGGCGAGACCAGGCAAAGTTTCTGGTCTACAGTAACAGAGATGAGAGGAGAGACCAGGCATACTTTCTTTTCTATAGTAACAGAGAGGAGAGACCAATTATAGTTTCTGGTCTACAGCAACAGAGAGGAGAGACCAGGCATAGTTTCTGGCCTATAGTAACAGAGAGGAGAGACCAATTATAGTTTCTGGGCTATAGGAACAGAGAGGAGAGACCAGGCATAGTTTCTGGCCTATAGTAACAGAGAGGAGAGACCAATTATAGTTTCTGGTCTACAGCAACAGAGAGGAGAGACCAAGCAACGTTTCTGGTCTATAGCAACAGAGAGGAGAGACCAAGCAACGTTTCTGGTCTATAGCAACAGAGAGGAGAGACCAAGCAACGTTTCTGGTCTATAGTAACAGAGAGGAGAGACCAATTATAGTTTCTGGTCTACAGCAACAGAGAGGAGAGACCAAGCAACGTTTCTGGTCTATAGCAACAGAGAGGAGAGACCAAGCAACGTTTCTGGTCTATAGTAACAGAGAGGAGAGACCAAGCAACGTTTCTGGTCTATAGTAACAGAGAGGAGAGACCAAGCAACGTTTCTGGTCTACAGCAACAGAGAGGAGAGACCAAGCAACGTTTCTGGTCTATAGTAACAGAGAGGAGAGACCAAGCAACGTTTCTGGTCTACAGCAACAGAGAGGAGAGACCAAGCATAGTTTCTGGTCTACAGTAACAGAGAGGAGAGACCAGGCATACTTTCTGGTATATAGTAACAGAGACGAGAGGAGAGACCAGGCATACTTTCTGGTCAATAGCAACAGAGAGGAGAGACCAGGCATATAGTATATGGTCTATAGTAACAGAGAGGCGAGACCAGGCAAAGTTTCTGGTCTACAGTAACAGAGATGAGAGGAGAGACCAGGCATACTTTCTTTTCTATAGTAACAGAGAGGAGAGACCAATTATAGTTTCTGGTCTACAGCAACAGAGAGGAGAGACTGGGCATAGTTTCTGGCCTATAGTAACAGAGAGGAGAGACCAATTATAGTTTCTGGTCTACAGCAACAGAGAGGAGAGACCAAGCAACGTTTCTGGTCTATAGCAACAGAGAGGAGAGACCAAGCAACGTTTCTGGTCTATAGCAACAGAGAGGAGAGACCAAGCAACGTTTCTGGTCTACAGTAACAGAGAGGAGAGACCAATTATAGTTTCTGGTCTACAGCAACAGAGAGGAGAGACCAAGCAACGTTTCTGGTCTATAGCAACAGAGAGGAGAGACCAAGCAACGTTTCTGGTCTATAGCAACAGAGAGGAGAGACCAAGCAACGTTTCTGGTCTATAGTAACAGAGAGGAGAGACCAAGCAACGTTTCTGGTCTATAGTAACAGAGAGGAAAGACCAAGCAACGTTTCTGGTCTATAGTAACAGAGAGGAGAGACCAAGCAACGTTTCTGGTCTAGAGCAACAGAGAGGAGAGACCAAGCAACGTTTCTGGTCTATAGTAACAGAGAGGAGAGACCAAGCAACGTTTCTGGTCTACAGCAACAGAGAGGAGAGACCAAGCAAAGTTTCTGGTCTACAGTAACAGAGAGGAGAGACCAAGCATACTTTCTGGTATATAGTAACAGAGACGAGAGGAGAGACCAGGCATACTTTCTGGTCTACAGTAACAGAGACGAGAGGAGAGACCAGGCATACTTTCTGGTATATAGTAACAGAGAGGAGAGACCAATTATAGTTTCTGGTCTACAGCAACAGAGAGGAGAGACCAGGCATAGTTTCTGGTCTATAGCAACAGAGAGGAGAGACCAGGCATAGTTTCTGGTCTATAGCAACAGAGAGGAGAGACCAGCTATATAGTTTCAGGTCTACAACAACAAAGAGGTGAGACCAGGCAGAGTTTCTGGTCTACAGCAACAGAGAGGAGAGACCAGCTATATAGTTTCAGGTCTACAACAACAAAGAGGTGAGACCAGGCAGAGTTTCTGGTCTACAGCAACAGAGAGGAGAGACCAGCTATATAGTTTCAGGTCTACAACAACAAAGAGGTGAGACCAGGCAGAGTTTCTGGTCTACAGCAACAGAGAGGAGAGACCAGCTATATTGTTTCAGGTCTACAACAACAAAGAGGTGAGACCAGGCATACTTTCTGGTCTATAGCAACAGAGAGGAGAGACCAGGCATAGTTTCTGGTCTATAGTAACAGAGAGGAGAGAGCATGCATAGTTTCTGGTCTATAGCAACAGAGAGGAGAGACCAGGCATAGTGTCTGGTCTATAGGAGCAGAGAGGAGAGACCAGGCATAGTGTCTGGTCTATAGTAACAAAGAGGAGAGACCAGGCATAGTTTCTGGTCTACAGCAACAGAGAGGAGAGACCAGGCATACTTTCTGGTCTATAGTAACAGAGAGGAGAGACCAATTATAGTTTCTGGTCTACAGCAACAGAGAGGAGAGGAGAGACCAGGCATAGTTTCTGGTCTATAGCAACAGAGAGGAGAGGAGAGACCAGGCATAGTTTCTGGGCTATAGGAACAGAGAGGAGAGACCAGGCATAGTTTCTGGGCTATAGGAACAGAGAGGAGAGACCAGGCATAGTTTCTGGCCTATAGCAACATAGAGGAGAGACCAGGCATAGAGTCTGGCCTATAGCAACAGAGAGGCGAGACCAATTATAGTTTCTGGCCTATAGCAACAGAGAGGAGAGACAATGCATAGTGTCTGGTCTATAGCAACAGAGAGGAGAGGAGAGACCATGTATATGTTCCAAATGGCATCCTTTTCCCTTCAGAGTGCACTACTGTTGTCCAGATGCAGCCCATGATTCAGAGAGGTGCTTTGCAGTGTATTTGGTAGTAGTTTCCGCTGGGTTTTAGAACTTGTATTGCTCCTCTTGTTATAGATGTATCACACATTTTACTTAATTTTCTCTCTCTGAAGCCACCTGTGTTAAGATGAAAGTTTGTTACAGTTTGCTTCATGGACAAAAATATCTGTAGAAATATATGTAGTGGACATGAGTCGTTCATGGATGCTCATGGTCACGTGACGAGGTAGTCCCGGCTCCGATTTAAAAACCAGTGTGTAGGCCCTTGGCCCGAGTGAGAATTCATTCTTGCTCTAACGGTCAAGACCTTGGTTTCTTCCCTGGTGAATCCAGGTTGCTATCCCACTGGTTACATATACTGTATAGCGTTCTCCATTGTAGATTCTGTGAGTTCTCGTCTCCCACATGCCAGATGCCTACCCACAAAGAGTGAAACAGTCAAGTCGTTCTGATTCGCCGGTGGTAACTCTCATGTTTTTAAGACCGTGGAGATGTCGATGGAGGGTTGAACAATGAGAACTGCGGCCAGTCAGTCCATACAGGTTTCTGGGCATAGACACACAAAACTAGAATGGACAAATACATAATGAACTACTTCTGACCAGTGACTTATGGGTCCTAGTCCAAAGAGGAGACAATATGGTGAACAAGGTGCCATTTGGGACACATGCAGTGAAAAGGAGTCCGATAGGAAACTGGAGAACTAACCCACATTAAACTACTGGGACAATCATCAATATGATAGGAAACTGGAGGACTAACCCACATTAAACTACTGAGACAATCATCAATATGATAGGAAACTGGAGGACTAACCCACATTTAACTACTGAGACAATCATCAATATGATAGGAAACTGGAGAACTAACCCACATTAAACTACTGAGACAATCATCAATATGATAGGAAACTGGAGAACTAACCCACATTTAACTACTGAGACAATCATCAATATGATAGGAAACTGGAGGACTAACCCACATTTAACTACTGAGACAATCATCAATATGATAGGAAACTGGAGGACTAACCCACATTAAACTACTGAGACAATCATCAATATGATAGGAAACTGGAGGACTAACCCACATTTAACTACTGAGACAATCATCAATATGATAGGAAACTGGAGAACTAACCCACATTTAACTACTGAGACAATCATCAATATGATAGGAAACTGGAGAACTAACCCACATTAAACTACTGAGACAATCATCAATATGATAGGAAACTGGAGGACTAACCCATATTAAACTACTGGGACAATCATCAATATGATAGGAAACTGGAGAACTAACCCACATTAAACTACTGAGACAATCATCAAAATGATAGGAAACTGGAGGACTAACCCACATTTAACTACTGAGACAATCATCAATATGATAGGAAACTGGAGGACTAACCCACATTAAACTTCTGAGACAATCATCAATATGATAGGAAACTGGAGAACTAACCCACATTAAACTACTGAGACAATCATCAATATGATAGGAAACTGGAGGACTAACCCACATTTAACTACTGAGACAATCATCAATATGATAAGAAACTGGAGGACTAACCCATATTAAACTACTGAGACAATCATCAATATGATAGGAAACTGGAGAACTAACCCTCATTAACTACTGGGACAATCATCAATATGATAGGAAACTGGAGGACTAACCCACATTTAACTACTGAGACAATCATCAATATGATAGGAAACTGGAGGACTAACCCACATTAAACTACTGAGACAATCATCAATATGATAGGAAACTGGAGAACTAACCCACATTAAACTACTGAGACAATCATCAATATGATAGGAAACTGGAGGACTAACCCACATTAAACTACTGAGACAATCATCAATATGATAGGAAACTGGAGGACTAACCCACATTAAACTACTGGGACAATCATCAATATGATAGGAAACTGGAGGACTAACCCACATTAAACTACTGAGACAATCATCAATATGATAGGAAACTGGAGGACTAACCCACATTAAATAACTGAGACAATCATCAATATGATAGGAAACTGGAGGACTAACCCACATTAAACTACTGAGACAATCATCAATATGATAGGAAACTGGAGGACTAACCCATATTAAACTACTGAGACAATCATCAATATGATAGGAAACTGGAGGACTAACCCACATTAAACTACTGAGACAATCATCAATATGATAGGAAACTGGAGGACTAACCCACATTAAATAACTGAGACAATCATCAATATGATAGGAAACTGGAGGACTAACCCACATTAAACTACTGAGACAATCATCAATATGATAGGAAACTGGAGGACTAACCCACATTAAACTACTGAGACAATCATCAATATGATAGGAAACTGGAGAACTAACCCACATTAAACTACTGAGACAATCATCAATATGATAGGAAACTGGAGGACTAACCCACATTAAACTACTGAGACAATCATCAATATGATAGGAAACTGGAGGACTAACCCACATTAAACTACTGAGACAATCATCAATATGATAGGAAACTGGAGGACTAACCCACATTAAATAACTGAGACAATCATCAATATGATAGGAAACTGGAGGACTAACCCACATTTAACTACTGAGACAATCATCAATATGATAGGAAACTGGAGGACTAACCCATATTAACTTTTTATGGCTGCAGAGGCAGTATTGAGTAGCTCTGTTTAAGGTGCCCATTTCAAACGGCCTCGTACTCAATTCTTGCTCGTACAATATGCATATTATTGTTATTATTGGATAGAAAACACTCTCTAGTTTCTATAGCCGTTTGAATTATGTCTCTGTGTGGAACAGAACTCATTCTACAGCACTTTTCCTGATATGGTGTGAGATTTCAGACATCTTGGCCCCTGCTCCCAGGTCAGTTCATAAGTCCCTGTGAAGGCTATGATGCTACAAACACTGCCTACGCCTTCCTCTAGATGTCAGTAAGAGGTGACAATTTGAATGGAGTCGATTGCGCAATCAGTGCCTGTATAAAACGACAAAGACCGGATGTACCGTTCTTTTCCTGCTGCGCCTGACGCACGATGTACGTTGGACCTGCTCTCTTTCCAAGCTTGGGTTTAGCCAGTAATATTTCGCCGGTCATGTTTTTACTCGTTATAGGTGTTAAAGACATCATAAGGTAGTTAATTTAAACCGTTTTATAGCAATTTATATCCGTTTAGTGCGATTTTGAGGCAATTCTTGGTGATGCACTTTGAAGCTTTGGGCACGTTTCCAGTACCGGTCGAACGTTAGTGGGCATTTCGACGGACAAGCGGACATCTTTCGACCAAAAGAAGATTAGACCCAAGAAAGGATACATTGCCCAAGATTCTGATGGAAGATCACCTCATAGTAAGAAATATTTAAGATGATAAATCGTTGTTCTGTCGAAAAAATTTAAACGCATATTCCGCCATTTTCTTTGGTATAGCTTCGCTTGGCGAACCCTGTATTGCACAGTAAGGATAATTTTAGAAATGTAATTCAGCGATTGCATTAAGAACTAATTTGTCTTTCGATAGCTGTCCAACTTATATTTTTTTAGTCAAGTTTATGAATAGTTAATCATGAGACAAGATCACTGTCAAATATGGCGCCCGACATTTTCAGGCTAGTTTTGCTAGTTTTGTCATTGTATAACCACGTTTTTTTGTGGCTAAATATGCACATTTTCGAACAAACTCTATATGTATGTTGTAATATGATGTTACAGGAGTGTCATCGGAAGAATTCTGAGAAGGTTAGTGAAAAAATTAATATATTTTGGCGATGATTACGTTATCGCTCTCTTTGGCTTGAATCGATGCTCTGGTAACGTTTGCACATGTGGTATGCTAATATAACGATTTATTGTGTTTTCGCTGTAAAACACTTAGAACATCTGAAATATTGTCTGAATTCACAAGATCTGTGTCCTTCCATTGCTGTGAGCTGTGTATTTTTAAGAAATGTTTTATGATTAGTAATTAGGTAATACACGTTGCTCTGTGTATTTATTCTAGTCGAGTTGTGATGGTGGGTGCAATTGTAAACTATGATTTATACCTGAAATATGCACATTTTTCTAACAAAACCTATCCTATACAATAAATATGTTATCAGACTGTCATCTGATGAGGTTTTTTCTTGGTTAGTGGCTATCAATATCTTTATTTGGCCGAATTGGTGATAGCTACAGGTGGAGAGAGAAAATGGTGGACAAAGAAAAATGGTGTCTTTTGCTAACGTGGTTAGCTAATAGATTTACATATTTTGTCTTCCCTGTAAAACATTTTAAAAATCTGAAATGGTGGCTTTATTCACAAGATCTGTATCTTTCATTTGGTGTCTTGGACTTGTGATTTAATGATATTTAGATGCTACTATTTAATTGTGACGCTATGCTAGCGATGCTAATCAGTGTGGGGGGGGTGGGGGATGTTGTCATAGGTGTACCGACCTCGGGCTTGCAGCCATAAGAGGATATACTACCGAGACAATCATCAATATGATAGGAAACTGGAGGACTAACCCATATTAAACTACTGAGACAATCATCAATATGATATGAAACTGGAGGACTAACCCACATTAAACTACTGAGACAATCATCAATATGATAGGAAACTGGAGGACTAACCCACATTAAACTACTGAGACAATCATCAATATGATAGGAAACTGGAGGACTAACCCACATTAAACTACTGAGACAATCATCAATATGATATGAAACTGGAGGACTAACCCACATTAAATAACTGAGACAATCATCAATATGATAGGAAACTGGAGAACTAACCCACATTAAACTACTGAGACAATCATCAATATGATAGGAAACTGGAGGACTAACCCACATTAAACTACTGAGACAATCATCAATATGATAGGAAACTGGAGAACTAACCCACATTTAACTACTGAGACAATCATCAATATGATAGGAAACTGGAGGACTAACCCACATTAAACTACTGAGACAATCATCAATATGATAGGAAACTGGAGGACTAACCCACATTAAACTACTGGGACAATCATCAATATGATAGGAAACTGGAGAACTAACCCACATTAAACTACTGAGACAATCATCAATATGATAGGAAACTGGAGGACTAACCCACATTAAACTTCTGAGACAATCATCAATATGATAGGAAACTGGAGGACTAACCCACATTAAACTACTGAGACAATCATCAATATGATAGGAAACTGGAGGACTAACCCATATTAAACTACTGAGACAATCATCAATATGATAGGAAACTTGAGGACTAACCCACATTAAACTACTGAGACAATCATCAATATGATAGGAAACTGGAGGACTAACCCACATTAAACTACTGAGACAATCATCAATATGATAGGAAACTGGAGGACTAACCCACATTAAACTACTGAGACAATCATCAATATGATAGGAAACTGGAGAACTAACCCAAATTAAACTACTGAGACAATCATCAATATGATAGGAAACTGGAAAACTAACCCACATTAAACTACTGAGACAATCATCAATATGATAGGAAACTGGAGAACTAACCCACATTTAACTACTGAGACAATCATCAATATGATAGGAAACTGGAGGACTAACCCACATTTAACTACTGAGACAATCATCAATATGATAGGAAACTGGAGAACTAACCCACATTTAACTACTGAGACAATCATCAATATGATAGGAAACTGGAGGACTAACCCACATTTAACTACTGAGACAATCATCAATATGATAGGAAACTGGAGAACTAACCCATATTAAACTACTGGGACAATCATCAATATGATAGGAAACTGGAGAACTAACCCACATTAAACTACTGAGACAATCATCAATATGATAGGAAACTGGAGGACTAACCCACATTTAACTACTGAGACAATCATCAATATGATAGGAAACTGGAGGACTAACCCACATTAAACTACTGAGACAATCATCAATATGATAGGAAACTGGAGGACTAACCCACATTAAACTACTGAGACAATCATCAATATGATATGAAACTGGAGGACTAACCCACATTAAATAACTGAGACAATCATCAATATGATAGGAAACTGGAGAACTAACCCACATTAAACTACTGAGACAATCATCAATATGATAGGAAACTGGAGGACTAACCCACATTAAACTACTGAGACAATCATCAATATGATAGGAAACTGGAGAACTAACCCACATTTAACTACTGAGACAATCATCAATATGATAGGAAACTGGAGGACTAACCCACATTAAACTACTGAGACAATCATCAATATGATAGGAAACTGGAGGACTAACCCACATTAAACTACTGGGACAATCATCAATATGATAGGAAACTGGAGAACTAACCCACATTAAACTACTGAGACAATCATCAATATGATAGGAAACTGGAGGACTAACCCACATTAAACTTCTGAGACAATCATCAATATGATAGGAAACTGGAGGACTAACCCACATTAAACTACTGAGACAATCATCAATATGATAGGAAACTGGAGGACTAACCCATATTAAACTACTGAGACAATCATCAATATGATAGGAAACTTGAGGACTAACCCACATTAAACTACTGAGACAATCATCAATATGATAGGAAACTGGAGGACTAACCCACATTAAACTACTGAGACAATCATCAATATGATAGGAAACTGGAGGACTAACCCACATTAAACTACTGAGACAATCATCAATATGATAGGAAACTGGAGAACTAACCCAAATTAAACTACTGAGACAATCATCAATATGATAGGAAACTGGAAAACTAACCCACATTAAACTACTGAGACAATCATCAATATGATAGGAAACTGGAGAACTAACTCACATTTAACTACTGAGACAATCATCAATATGATAGGAAACTGGAGAACTAACCCACATTTAACTACTGAGACAATCATCAATATGATAGGAAACTGGAGAACTAACCCACATTTAACTACTGAGACAATCATCAATATGATAGGAAACTGGAGAACTAACCCATATTAAACTACTGGGACAATCATCAATATGATAGGAAACTGGAGGACTAACCCACATTTAACTACTGAGACAATCATCAATATGATAGGAAACTGGAGAACTAACCCACATTTAACTACTGAGACAATCATCAATATGATAGGAAACTGGAGGACTAACCCACATTTAACTACTGAGACAATCATCAATATGATAGGAAACTGGAGAACTAACCCATATTAAACTACTGGGACAATCATCAATATGATAGGAAACTGGAGAACTAACCCACATTAAAACTACTGAGACAATCATCAATATGATAGGAAACTGGAGGACTAACCCACATTTAACTACTGAGACAATCATCAATATGATAGGAAACTGGAGGACTAACCCACATTAAACTTCTGAGACAATCATCAATATGATAGGAAACTGGAGAACTAACCCACATTAAACTACTGAGACAATCATCAATATGATAGGAAACTGGAGAACTAACCCACATTAAACTACTGAGACAATCATCAATATGATAGGAAACTGGAGGACTAACCCACATTAACTACTGAGACAATCATCAATATGATAGGAAACTGGAGGACTAACCCCATATTAAACTACTGAGACAATCATCAATATGATAGGAAACTGGAGAACTAACCCTCATTAACTACTGGGACAATCATCAATATGATAGGAAACTGGAGGACTAACCCACATTAAACTACTGAGACAATCATCAATATGATAGGAAACTGGAGAACTAACCCACATTTAACTACTGAGACAATCATCAATATGATAGGAAACTGGAGAACTAACCCACATTTAACTACTGAGACAATCATCAATATGATAGGAAACTGGAGGACTAACCCACATTTAACTACTGAGACAATCATCAATATGATAGGAAACTGGAGAACTAACCCATATTAAACTACTGGGACAATCATCAATATGATAGGAAACTGGAGAACTAACCCACATTAAACTACTGAGACAATCATCAATATGATAGGAAACTGGAGGACTAACCCACATTAACTACTGAGACAATCATCAATATGATAGGAAACTGGAGGACTAACCCACATTAAACTTGCTGAGACAATCATCAATATGATAGGAACCTGGAGGACTAACCCACATTAAACTACTGAGAACAATCATCAATATGATAGGAAACTGGAGAACTAACCCACATTAAACTACTGAGACAATCATCAATATGATAGGAAACTGGAGAACTAACCCACATTAAACTACTGAGACAATCATCAATATGATAGGAAACTGGAGAACTAACCCACATTTAAACTACTGAGACAATCATCAATATGATAGGAAACTGGAGGACTAACCCACATTTAAACTACTGAGACAATCATCAATATGATAGGAACTGGAGGACTAACCACATTAACTACTGAGACAATCATCAATATGATAGGAAACTGGAGGACTAACCCACATTTAACTACTGAGACAATCATCAATATGATAGGAAACTGGAGGACTAACCCACATTAAACTACTGAGACAATCATCAATATGATAGGAAACTGGAGAACTAACCCACATTAAACTACTGAGACAATCATCAATATGATAGGAACTGGAGAACTAACCCACATCTAACTACTCTACTGGGACAATCATCAATATGATAGGACAACTGGAGAACTAACCCATATTAAACTACTGAGACAATCATCAATATGATAGGAAACTGGAGGACTAACCCACATTTAACTACTGAGACAATCATCAATATGATAGGAAACTGGAGGACTAACACACATTTAACTACTGAGACAATCATCAATATGATAGGAAACTGGAGGACTAACCCACATTAAACTACTGAGACATCATCAATAT
>NW_024061532.1:0-5000 GCF_016432855.1 Salvelinus namaycush
TTGCCCATTCTTCAAGGAAAAACTGCTCCAGCTCCTTCAAGTTGGTTGGGTTCTGCTGGTGTACAGTAATCTTTAAGTCATACCACAGATTCTCAATTGGATTGAGGTCTGGGCTTTGACTAGGCCATTCCAAGACATTTAAATGTTTCCCCTTAAACCATTCGAGTGTTGCTTTAGCAGTATGCTTAGGGTCATTGTCCTGCTGGAAGGTGAACCTCCGTCCCAGTCTCAAATCTCTTGAAGACTGAAACAAGTTTCCCTCAATAATTTCCCTGTATTTAACGCCATCCATCATTTCTTAACCTGATGAGGACAGAGGGCGCTGTTGTCACTTTGGGGGAAAAACGTGCCCAATTTAAACGGCCTCGTACTCTATTCTTGCTCGTACAATATGCATATTATTATTACTATTGGATAGAAAACACTCTCTAGTTTCTAAAACCGTTTGAATTTTGTCTGTGAGTAAAACAGAACTCATTTGGCAGCACACTTTCTGACCAGGAAGTGGAAAGTCTGAAAATGATGCTCTGTTCAAGGGCCTGCCTATAAATGGGCATGATACGTATGAGTATACATGCACGTCATACACCTTCCCCTAGATGTCAAGAGGAAGTGAGAGAAGAAATTAAGTGTTTATCTTGGTCTGAGGTGGAATAAATCCTCTTGGCACAACGAGTCATCCATTTCCTGTTTTCTGGAAAGCGCGAAGATGGGACCTGGAATTGCCTTCTGAAAAGCTGTCGTTATAGGCGACTACTATCTCCGGCTTTGATTTTATTTGATACATGTCACAATATCATCGTAAAGTATGTTTTTTCAATACAGTTTTATTAGATTATTGAATTTTTTTCGGGACGTTAGGCGTGTTGCGTTGTCTGTGTTTGTTGACGATGGAGAGCTTTGCGCCACTTGGCCAGTGTGCTTGCTAATTCAAGAGGGAAAAACGATGTTCTAAATCCAAACAACGACTGTTCTGGACAAAGGACCCCTTGTCCAACATTCTGATGGAAGATCACCAAAAGTGTGACCCATTTTGTGATGCTATTTCATATATCTGTCGAACTGTGTACTAGTAGTTTTGCGCCCAGATTTTGGCCACTCTCTCGCTATAACATAAGCCTTATGTCGTAATGAAGATATTTTTAGAATTCTAACACTGCGATTGCATTAAGAACTAGTGTATCTATCATTTCCTATACAACATGTATTTTTTTGTAATGTTTATGAATAGCTATTTGGTCAGAATAGGTGAGAGTCTAATAGAAATATCCGCACATTCTGGGAAAAAGAAGCTACGTTAGCATAATGGATAACCACTGATTTCAGCTCTAAATATGCACATTTTCGAACAAAACATAAGTGTATGTATAACCTGATGTTATAGGACTGTCATCTGAGGAAGGTTTATGAAGGTTAGTGAAAATTAATATATTTTGCTGGTTTATTCGCTAACGCTAACGTGCCTATTGCTATCGCTAACGTGCCTTGATGAATGAATGCGGTAGTGTGGTAGGCTATTGTAGTAAGCTAATATAATGCTATATTGTGTTTTCGCTGTAAAACACTTAAAAAATCTGAAATATTGGCTGGATTCACAAGATGCTTGTCTTTCATTTGCTGTACATGATGCATTTTTCAGAAATGTTTTATGATTAGTATTTAGGTATTCCACGTTGGTCTCTATAATTACTCTGGCTGCTTCGGTGCTATTTTGACGGTAGCTGTGATGGTAGCTGCAATGTAAAACTGATTTATACCTCAAATATGCACATTTTTCGAACAAAACATAGATTTATTGAATAACATGTTATAAGACTGTCATCTGATGAAGTTGTTTCTTGGTTAGTTTGGTTGGTTCTTGGTTAGTTAGGTTGGCTTTGTGCATGCTACCTGTGCTGTGAAAAATGTCTGTCCTTTTTTGTATTTGGTGGTGAGCTAACATAAATATACGTGCTGTTTTCGCTGTAAAACATTGTAAAAATCGGACATGTTGGCTGGATTCACAAGATGTGTACCTTTCATTTGCTGTATTGGACTTGTTAATGTGTGAAAGTTAAATATTTAAAAAAATATATATTTTGAATTTCGCGCTCTGCCTTTTCAGTGGAATGTGGGAGGAGTTCCGCTGGCGGAACGCTGGAGCAGTAATGGTTAAAATCTGACCAGTGTCCCAGTCCCTGCTGATGAAAAACATCCCCACAGCATGATGCTGCCACCACCATGCTTCACTGTGGGGATGGTGTTCTCAGGGTGATGAGAGGTGTTTGATTTGCACCAGACATAGATGCCCAAAAAGCACATTCCTTGATGCCCAAAAAGCTCAATTTTACTCTCATCTGACCAGAGTACCTTCTTCCATATGTTTGGGGAATCTCCCACATGCCTTTTGGCGAACACCAAACGTGTTTGCTTATTTTTTTCTTTAAGCAATGTCTGTTTTTAGGTCACTCTTCTCCACAACTTTGTCCCTGAATTGTTTGGAGAGCTCATTGGGCTTCATTGCTTGGGTAGTGCCTCTTGCTTAGTGGTGTTGCAGACTCTGGGGCCTTTCAGAACAGGTGTATATATACTGAGATCATGTGACACATCATGTGACACTTAGATTTCACACAGGTGTACATAATTGAACTAATTATGTGACTTCTGAAGGTAATTGGTTGCACCAGATCTTATTTAGGGGCTTCATAGCAAAGGGGGTAAATACATACGCACGCACCACTTTTCAATTTTTTAAAAAAAATTATAGATTTTTTTATTTCACTTCACTAATTTGGTGCATGTCCATTACATATAATCCAAATAAAAATCTATTGAAATTACAGGTTGTAATGCAACAAAATAGGAAAAATGCCAACGGGGGTGAATACTTTTGCAAGGCACTGTACTAACCCAGGACTTGTCAATAAGGCATGGGACTGACAATGCTTCACCTAAGCAAAAACTAAGTCGATATTCACAGGGGCAAATAGATCAATACAAACACAGGGGCAAATAGATCAATACAATCACAGGGGCAAATAGATCAATACAAACACAGGGGCAAATAGATCAATACAATCACAGGGGCAAATAGATCAATACAATCACAGGGGCAAATAGATCAATACAATCACAGGGGCAAATAGATCAATACAAACACAGGGGCAAATAGATCAATACAATCACAGGGGCAAATAGATCAATACAATCACAGGGGCAAATAGATCAATACAAACACAGGGGCAAATAGATCAATACAAACACAGGGGCAAATAGATCAATACAATCACAGGGGCAAATAGATCAATACAATCACAGGGGCAAATAGATCAATACAATCACAGGGGCAAATAGATCAATACAAACACAGGGGCAAATAGATCAATACAATCACAGGGGCAAATAGATCAATACAATCACAGGGGCAAATAGATCAATACAAACACAGGGGCAAATAGATCAATACAATCACAGGGGCAAATAGATCAATACAAACACAGGGGCAAATAGATCAATACAATCACAGGGGCAAATAGATCAATACAAACACAGGGGCAAATAGATCAATACAATCACAGGGGCAAATAGATCAATACAAACACAGGGGCAAATAGATCAATACAATCACAGGGGCAAATAGATCAATACAAACACAGGGGCAAATAGATCAATACAATCACAGGGGCAAATAGATCAATACAATCACAGGGGCAAATAGATCAATACAAACACAGGGGCAAATAGATCAATACAAACACAGGGGCAAATAGATCAATACAATCACAGGGGCAAATAGATCAATACAATCACAGGGGCAAATAGATCAATACAAACACAGGGGCAAATAGATCAATACAATCACAGGGGCAAATAGATCAATACAATCACAGGGGCAAATAGATCAATACAAACACAGGGGCAAATAGATCAATACAATCACAGGGGCAAATAGATCAATACAATCACAGGGGCAAATAGATCAATACAATCACAGGGGCAAATAGATCAATACAAACACAGGGGCAAATAGATCAATACAATCACAGGGGCAAATAGATCAATACAATCACAGGGGCAAATAGATCAATACAAACACAGGGGCAAATAGATCAATACAATCACAGGGGCAAATAGATCAATACAAACACAGGGGCAAATAGATCAATACAATCACATGGGCAAATAGATCAATACAAACACAGGGGCAAATAGATCAATACAATCACAGGGGCAAATAGATCAATACAAACACAGGGGCAAATAGATCAATACAATCACAGGGGCAAATAGATCAATACAAACACAGGGGCAAATAGATCAATACAATCACAGGGGCAAATAGATCAATACAATCACAGGGGCAAATAGATCAATACAAACACAGGGGCAAATAGATCAATACAAACACAGGGGCAAATAGATCAATACAATCACAGGGGCAAATAGATCAATACAATCACAGGGGCAAATAGATCAATACAAACACAGGGGCAAATAGATCAATACAATCACAGGGGCAAATAGATCAATACAATCACAGGGGCAAATAGATCAATACAAACACAGGGGCAAATAGATCAATACAATCACAGGGGCAAATAGATCAATACAATCACAGGGGCAAATAGATCAATACAAACACAGGGGCAAATAGATCAATACAATCACAGGGGCAAATAGATCTGAAATAAATGTTTAAATGTCAAATAAATGTTTTTGAATCAATTCCTTTTCTTTCGTTCCAGAAGATGTTTCAATCTAACCTCTCATCCTGCTCTTGTTTTGAGTGACAGAGCAATTCTTTCTGGATCTGGTTTGGGGTGCTGAAATCCTTCAGCACCAGAACAGCCAGCCCCGACTCATTCTTCAAACATATGTTTACGTAACACAAAATAATTGCATAGCATCTATCTAGCAAAATCTAGTTAAGGGTTTCTCCCCTTTCCATCTCTCCCTTATCCACCGCTCCCCTCTGTATCTCTCCATCTCTCCGTCTCTTCCCTCTCAAACTCTCCTCTCTC